>NC_090227.1:8058789-8358789 GCF_024489055.1 Chanodichthys erythropterus | reverse complement strand
GAAGCTGCAATTTGAAGAAAAATAGTTTTCCTCAACAACCTTAATTTCTTTTCGAATAAAGAAAGACAAAAACATCTTGGATGACATGGGGGTGAGTAAACTATCAGGAAATTTTTACTTCTGAAGTGAACTAATCCTTTAAGTGAGTTCATGCTTAAAGCAAGAAAAAAAAATGCTTTCTGACCCCACTGACAGATATTTTTCTTGTTTTAATTTTGAGAAAAAAGTCGTTAAATTACGAGAACAAATTCGTTAAATTACGAATTTGTTCTCATAATTTAATGACTTTTTTCTTGTAATTTAATGAGTTTATTCTCAACATTTTATCTCGACTTTTTTCTCGAAATTTAACGACATTTTTCTCATAATTTAACGAATTTGTTATTGTAATTTAACGACTTTTTTCTCGTAATTTAATGACTTTATTCTCAACATTTTATCTCGACTTTTTTTCTCAATATTTAACGACATTTTTCTCATAATTTAATGAAATTGTTCTAATAATCTAACAACTTTTTTCTCATAATTTAATGACTTTATTCTCAACATTTTATCTCGACTTTTTTCTCAAAATTTAACTAAATTTTTCTCATAATTTAACAAATTTGTTCTCGTAATTTAACGACTTTTTTCTTGTAATTTAATGACTTTATTCTCAACATTTTATCTCGACTTTTTTCTCGAAATTTAACGACATTTTTCCTTGTAATTTAATAAATTTTCTCGTAATAAATGACTTTATTCTCATAATTTAACGAATTTGTTCTCATAATCTAATGACTTTTTTCTCGTAATTTAATGACTTTATTCTCAACATTTTATCTCGACTTTTTTCTCGAAATTTAATGACATTTTTCTCATAATTTAACGAATTTTTTATCATAATCGAACAACTTTTTTCTCGTAATTTAATGACTTTATTCTCAACATTTTATCTCGACTTTTTTCTTGAAATTTAACGAGTTTTTTCATGCAGAGTAAATCGAGGGAACGAATAAGTAAGTCATGCACATGATTTAGTAAATCAAGGGAAAGAAATAGTAAATCGTCCGCACGTTTTAGTAAATCGAGGGAATGAATTAATAAAGCGTGCGCACGATTTAGCCTACTATTCTCTTCCTGTATGTCATATCTGGGGCTCCGTAAGAATGAATTGTGCACAATATTTAAAAAAAAAATGTAAATATGGTAAATTTTTATCTAATAAACGATATTTTGAGAAATGTCTCAGAAATGTTCTTTCATTGGTCACCAAAACTGTTTGGTATCCAGCAATCTTTAAAATATCTTTATTTCTTATGTTCCGCAGAAGAAAGTCAGTCATACAGGTTTGTCATGAGGGTGAGTAAATGATGATAACATTTTCATTTTTGGGTGAACAATCAGTAAGTAAACCATCAGTAGCTGGTAAGGTGGCAACTAATCACGTTATAAAGAAAACCTGAAAGCTACATTCTCGCTGTATACGCCTTCAGCTATGTGTGTGCATTAAAAAAGAATCAGTTCTTGACTGAAATGTGTGCTAAAATGTATTTGAGATGCAATCATTCTTAATTTAGCTTGCTGACATATAGCTTCTGTTGTAGTAATAAATTAATTTTAACATCATAAGTGTCAGATTATTACGCTTGTTAGTTTAGCTCCTACCTATGCAAATTACAACACTAGAGACATATCACAAATGTTTCATTGTATTTTAGGAAAATAGCAACAAATCCTGCAACAATAATGTCAGGAATTTTTGGGGAATATCTGGATTGTGCATTAAGAAAGTTCATTTTGATTTCAGGTAGACCTTAATGTTTATATCCAGTTTGACTGTGCATGAGTTGAGTACCGATTTTCCTACATTTCAATGTTTCGTTTACATGAATGTTCTCATACTTGTTTGTACACATTCGTATTAGTAAAACAGGAGCATCAGTGCTGAGCAAGGCAGACTCAATATGTGTGAACCCCACTGCGAAGCGACTGGCGCATTTTCATGGAAAGCTTCTCTTTTAGGCCAGCAGGTTTTCAATGCGCTCATTTACACATCAAAACAGTGCAGAAAAGGGATAGTTCTCTGGAGGGCAGGGGAGGGTGGAGGGGGTGGATGAGTGTAATGAGGGCTTCTTTTATTCTCTTTGCTCTCTCCCTCTCTCTCTCTTTCTTCTTTCCTGAGGGGTGGGTGGATGGTTGTGGACTGATAAGCATGGCTGGGGTTCGGGTGGAGGTGGGTAAACACCTCATAAAGATCCTCTTCTAATCAAACACATGACTGGACAGGGTCTCTCACACTCCACTCAGCCAGACAGATGAGAGTGTGGCTAACCGACCCGCAGTGGGACTAAAAAGTATCCAAACACTTTAACTCTTTAAAAGTGCATTAGATAATAAAATGGTTAGACTTTATTTTGATGGTCCCCTTTAGACTTTCTTTTGACTATAAGTAACGTTGCACCTACATGTCAATTAACTCTTATTGGAATATTAGTTAAGTAGACTATTAGGGGTAGGGTTAGTAGAATAAGTTGACATGTACCAGTACTTGCAAAGTGACTTATTGTCAGTAGAATGTCTGTTTTGAGGACCATCACAATAAAGTGTTAGCAGATATTGAGCTAGTTGACATGTAAATGCAACGTTACTTATAGTCAACAGAATGTCTAAAGGGGAAGCACGTCCTGATATTGCTGAGAAAAATTGCGTTCCTGGGTCAACATGTTGATCCTGGAACAACATTCTAGTCTGAAAATTTAGTCTTAACCCTATTCCTACCCCTAAACCTAACCCTATAAGTTATCCCAAAAATCAGAGGGAAATGATAGATGAATAACATTGATGTAAAACCACTAATTCATGATTTTAAGCCTAAATTTGACATAATCTGTAAACTTGTCCCTCAAATCTGATTGGTTGATTTGAATGTTGTTCCAGGATCAACAAAAATGTTGACCCAGGAACATGTTGAACTCAGCAATATCAGGTTATGCAGAGGGGAACATCAAAATAAGGTGTTATTAATAAAATACATAAACAATGAATTTTGGAGTGAACTATAGACCTTAGTCTATAGATGCCATCCTGAATTTCACTCGAATGAAAACGAGACTGTTATAGACTTACAGTCTTGTCAGTGGAATGTGCTGTATAAAGGTTCTAGATTACTTGAACACTTTCTAAATTGTTTTTAGAGATTTTGTCTATTGAAAGTCTTTTGGAAAGATGTTTCATGTCTTTATTTGTATTCCTGTCAGAAAATAATATGGCACTACTCTGATTAATGTCTATTCCTTTGTTTGATGGGCAGGTTTTTTCATCATTTTAGGTTTGTGAGAGAGGAAGTTATGGAAGCCAAGGAATACAAGAATAAAACAGGTACTTGTGACTTTATATCTCACAATACTCATTTTTTTTCATGCAATTGCAAGTTTATATGTCACAATTCTGAAAAAAAAAGGTCAGAATTGTGAGATATAAACTCGCAGTTCTCACTTCTTTTTTCTTGCAATTGTGAGTTCATATCTCTCAATTCTGAAATTTGTTTTTAGAATTGTGAGAAAAAAGTCAGAATTTTTATATCACAATTCTTACTTAGTGAGTTTATAACTCAATTTAAAAAAGTCAGAATTGTGAGATAAAAGGCGCAATTTCCTTTTTTATTATGTGGCGGAAACAAGCTTCCATAGGAAGTGAGTGAGAGGATGTGTGACTGAATGCATTTTTTGCTCCAGTGTTGACCTTACATTTGTGGTTGGGCAGGTGCATTTCAGACATAAGCCACTGGCCTGAGTCTTTTTAATTGGTTCCTACACACACACACACACACACACACACACACACACACACACACACACACACACACACACACACACACACACACACACACACACACACAGGTTTGTTTTGCTATCTTAGTGAGGACATTCCATAGGCATAATGGTTTTTATACTGTACAAACTGTACATTCTATCCCCCTACACTACCCCTAACCCTAAACCTACCCATCACAGGAAACATTTTTAAATTTTTAATAAAACATTGTTTAGTATGTTTTTGTTCATGAAATGTCCTCATATTTCATGTTTACATCATAATACCAGTGTAATTATACAAAATTGTGTCCTCATAAATCAGAAAAACGCGCGCACACGCACACACACACACCTACGCACACATTGGGTTTCCATGTTTTTTGGGGACATTCCAATAATGATTTTTATACTGAAAAAACTATATATTCTATCTCCTAACCCAAAACCTACCCATCACAGAAAATCTTCTGCATTTTTACATTTTTAATGAAACATCACTTGATTTATAAGCTGTTTTCCTGAGGGGGACCAAAAAATGTCCCCACAAGGACAAACCATCTTTGTGGGGACATTTTTTCCCCATAACGTAGGGTTTACCTGAACGACACACATTCTCATACCCGATGCAGTTTACTGACATTGTGATGGAGGTAAAGCACCCCTCTAGAGAGGCAACCTGAGCTGAAAAATACCAAAACACTCTGTCATAAAACGCTAGAAGACCTCAACGACCTGCTCTGAACCAGCAGTTGCTGAAAGGATGTGTGCACTTGCCAAAGTTCTCTCAGAGGAGCCGCTTTGTTGTGATGACGATGGGTAAATGACACATGCAGCTGTCAGTTTAAACAACAAAACAATGTGGCTTCTATAACTCATATAGACCTGTCAGCGACTGCCTGTACAATTTTGCAGCAGTGTCAGAAATTGTTATAGGGCTATATTTGCCAACTATAATTGATTGTCAGGGCCATTTTTTTGGAAATTGAACAATTATTACTTGTGAAATCAAATCGACATGGCTACGTAATGCAGAAGATCTATTCTAGGTCAGAATTGCAAATGTACATAATTTTGTTTTTTAATATATCTGAGATAAATGTCTGGTCTGAGGTAAATAAATGTTTTTACCCCAACCTACGGTGGCTGAGAGAGCTCATCATGCTGCATCTGAAGAAAACACAATGCAAATAAGCAACAGCAAATTAAACATCTTCAACAACACTTGCTGTAAATGCTCACAACACAACCAAATACAGAAACGCCCTGCAAATAGCACAAGATGACCCCAATAATTGGCGAACCTGGCTGGGACCACTTATTGTTCAATGTCTACTCATAAGTGGTGTTGTTGATGACATTAAAGGTACATTTTTTTGTTTATTTTAACATCCTGATCTTATGTGCGTTTTGAGTATTTGCCACATGTTTCTATATTTGGTTGCATTGTGAGCTTTTTCAGCACATGTGTTGTCAAACTGATGAAGATGTTTTCTTAAAGGCACACTATGTAGATTTTCACCACTAGGGGTCACCTATTCAAAACAAAGGCATAGCTTGATGAGGCCGAGATTGAGCGCATAATCTTTGCATGTCGCTCGGTGGCTAGATTGAGAATATCAATTAATAAATGCTGGATGGCAATTAATTTTAAAAGTATTGCATAAAAATGCTGTATTACTGTTAATAAAAATAAAGCTGCATCTGATTATGCTACTGTTAGCTACTTGTTACTATATAACAAGTTTTCTGTCTATAAATGTAACCAAACAGTTTTTTTTTCTAATAAAACATGTAATATATCAAAGCATTTTTGGTGTTTCCATGGTTTCTACAAAATAAAAATCTAGGGTAATGCAGGTATGACGTTAATGATTGGTGACGCATGGACCAGGTGTCCTGGTTAAAATGACTTATTTCTCTGGAAACATCTTGTATAATGCAAGTACACAAGTCAACAAAATATATAACACTGTTCTAGTGGTTTTTGGATATTTTAATCCAAAAATCTTACATAATGTGCCTTTAATTTGCTGTTTTGTTTTTTTGCACACGTCTTCTTCATTTGCAGCACATTGAGCTCTCTCAGCCACCGTACCAAGCTCTGATAAATTGAAAGTTTTTATTCAGATATTTTATATAGTGGAAGAAATAAATGCACTTTATTTATATTTTCTTGACCAACTGAATGGACCATGAACTTCATTTTAGTGTGTTTGGGAAACCTTGGTCATAAGCAAACAAAGGACTCAATAAGCTCATGTATATGGTATAAAAAAGAATGGGCTACTTCCTGTTACAAAAGCTGAACTAAGTGAAAAAGGACAGAACTTTTATTTAAGGGGGTTATGTATTTTTAAATAATATATGACAAGAGATCTTTTAACAACCGAGTTGAAAACAGCGATGAACAGCAATATTTAATTAAATATTTTACCAAAAATATATCTAGGAATCACTGGGACTGAAATGAATCAGAATGTTTTTGTGATCAGCTTGAATTACATGAATTGTTAGAACAAATGGATTCATTAAATTAATTATAATTTCCAGTGTTACTTAAGAGAAGAGGCAGTTTAGGGCAATGTCTAGATTGTTCTATTTCAAAATTGATAATTTAGACAACTGCAGTTTTAGGAAGTTCTGCTAAGTTTGCGGAAACAATGTCACATAAAAACAACACTGTAGTGTTTTATCACACTACACCAGTACTTATTGCAAAGTGTGCTTATTTACTTTGACAGTGTGTAGTATGTAACTGTAAACTTCTCACTAGCACCAAATGTTCCATTATCTCAAACTTGAAATAGTGTTGAATATATTTCCTAATAGGCCCATATATTGCTATAGTGGCTACCAGTATCAGACTATTCAACTATTGTGAATACCATAGACCATTCTTTTGAGGGATACTTAACATACACCCATGTCATAGACTTAAATGTTATATAAATAATAAATATTATAAATATATATATATATGAAATATGTATGCTCATAATGCATAGCGTGTTGGTTTGGCATATGCATAAATTCCCTAATGTTTTTAAAATGTTTTTTTTTTGTTTTGTGATGGCTACAATGGCATACAAATGAATCATCTCAAATCCAGATCTGCAGTTACAGATGGGCAGAGGTAGCGTAAAGAAAATACAATTCAAGCAGCTATCGGAGCCCTACATGTTCCGGATCAAGCGTCGGAGAAAAGTGCCTTTATTTGCATGAGTGGCTCACATCAAAGAGCGGAGGGGGAAGAGAGAAGCGGCACAGAACAATAGGAGAATCTGGATGTGTTTGTGTGCATGTGGTGCACCTCATTAATGAAATATAATTCCAGAACAACCTCTGTGTTTAAAGGTGATGATGTGAACGTTCGCACAGAGAAATCCAGGCTACGGTCTGTCGCTCTGCTCAGTGATTCCCTTTGAGGATGAAGGAAAGAAAACCACCAGGGATTTCTGTTCTGATAAACATGCTCAAAGGAGAGCGTGCCCAAAGCGACTGCGTCTGTCATATGGAGGGGAATTAAAGAGAGAAAATAGAGCAAACAGCTGAAAGAAAGAAGAAAAAAAAAAAAACTGTGAACATGGAGCAGAACGCGATGCAAAAACAATGTGTTAAAAACAAAAATGAGGCCTTAGCTACAAGCTTAATCTCCATGATCCAAGCTTAGTCACAACTCTGACCAATAGCCCCTTAAAAGTGACATAGATTTATTCGTGTCAGGGGCGTACAAAGCCACACAGCCTTGTGTTATTCGGGGGTAGCCCACTCTTTTGAAGGCCCTGAAAGGGTCCCTCATGGATCGATTTGCATTTGAACTGGGGCAACCTTTCAGATGCAAACCTAGCTTTCTTCAACAAAATATTTGCATTGCTTTGACGCTTTTTCTTGTTACAATCCATGTGAAAAGTCTCACCAAGGCGCTTGCCTTTAACTTCCACCTCTAAATAGATGCAAACACAGCCGTCCGACACAAGTACTTAAATGAGATTGAAATAACAGTGTTACTTTGTGTAGCAACACCAAAACAAAAGTGCATTTTGTCTTCGTACGAGTAAAACGCACTTAATTTAGCAGTTAACTCTTGCAGTGCCTACTTCAAAGAATAAACTTCAGACAACTGTTGAAAATATATAACATTTTATTATCTTCTTCAAAAAGGCACTTTTAAACAGACTGATCAATGCCATCTTGTGAGAAACCAAGATCAAGAAAAATTAAATATATATACAATAAATAATGTGTCCTGAAGCATTTGAACAAGTATTTAAACATATTAACAAGTCATTGAACAGCTTTCAAATGGGAACACTGTGCACTTCTCCATGCAAGAGCAACTGATTAGGATGTGCATATCTGTCTCATTTATTGCTACAGCAAGCGATAATAAAAATTTCCCTTTCTGAAAGTACTGTTAATCCATTGTTTAGCTGCAATGTTGGGTTTTAAGTTTGTTTAGTTCACTGTAAAGCTTCACTGCACTGCATGTCTTCTCCTCACAAAGTCCACAGTACAGTACATCACAGATGAGGCCAGTTTCAGTGCTGTGCTCATACATGCGTAGGGCAGTCCGAGTAGGGATCGGTCTTGGACATGTGCAGTATGACGGCAGGTGCTTTGTAGTGGCAGTGACTAGTGCTGCAGCTCCCGCTGCAGTGCTTCCTGCAAGTCCTGTCTGTAAACTTTCTGCTACACAGCCCCTGCCAAGTCTGCAGCGTCTTGGAGCTCCAGACCCACACGCCACTGGTGATGCCCACCACCAGTGACATGAAGATCTTCAGCATGAACACAGCCACGGTGGGCACCGAAGACTCCAGAGAGCAGTCCTCGTTCCTCCGACCCGGAAACGTGGTGCACTTGCTTTGCAGCCCTCGGAATTTCCAGTAGTCCATGTTGAGCCGCTCATAGAAGTAGCAAATGATGACACAGGTGGCGGGAACTGTGTACAGGATGGAGTAGATGCCGATTTTCACCATCAGCTTTTCCAGCTTTTCCGTGTTGGTGCCTTCCGTCTTCATCACCTTCCGGATGTGGAAAAGCGCCACGAAGCCAGTCAGGATGAAAGACGTCCCAATTACGAGATAACAGGACAGAGGAACGAGGACGAAGCCGGTTAGCGCCCCCACATCCATACTGCCCACATAGCACAGTCCGGTGAGCTCATCGCCCGCAACTTTCCGCATGGTGAGGATGACTATGGTCTTCAGGGCAGGAATACCCCAAGCAGCCATGTGGAAGTAGCTGCTGTGCGACTCAATAGCTTCGTGACCCCATTTCTTACCAGCCGCCAGGAACCAAGTGAGGGTGAGGATGACCCACCAGATGGAGCTTGCCATGCCAAAATAGTAGAGGATGAGGAAGACTATGGTGCAACCCGTACTCTCCAGGCCTTCTTGGATGATATACAACTCGCCATTCTCACGGTCACATGCGATGTTCTCTGCCCCGGCGACGGAACGAATGATAAAGGCGACTGAGTAAACGTTGTAGCACATGGAGAGGAAGATGATGGGCCGCTCTGGGTACTGGAAGCGGTGTGGGTCTAGGAGGAAGGTTAGGACTGTGAAAGCTGTGGATACGAAGCAGAGAGTAGACCAAACCGCCATCCAAATAAAAGCAAAGTCCTTATCCTGTCTGGACCAGAACACGTCCACAGCGGACGAGCAGCGTGGAGCGCACGTCTCGCTCTTTTCCACATACTGGAACTTTTCTGGGTTGTCACAAACTCCCATGCTGCCCCCTGAGCGTCCGTTCCCAGCGCCAGGCTGCCTGGGTCTGGGTGGCACAGGCAACATGCCCTCTCCTTTCTTAGTCTCAGTTTTGGTATCATTTTCCGGGGCTTCCATGCACAGTGCGTTGGGGTCATTCCTTGTGGGCAGTTTAGAGCAGTCCAAAGAATCAGGCCAGGCATAATTAAACTTCTCCATGATGGGCGAGCACTTCTGACGTGCCTGTTCGCACATCGGACGACAGGCGGGGATGGATGTGGACACTTGGTCCGTACACATAGGGGCATAAAGAGAGCAGAGGAAAAATCTCAAATGCACATCACAGCCGTATTCCACCAGAGGGGCGAATTCATTCAGTTTAATCGCAGCTTCCCTCTGATTGTCATGGTCCATAAAGTTGGGCATCCGGGTGAGGTTGTACCCAATTCCCTGGCACATAGGGATGACGATAGGCTCGCATTTAGCCGGTCTCCCTCTCTCCGGGTCATAAGAGCCAATCTCTAAACTGTAGGCAGCAATAACCAGCTGACACCACAGAGAAATCACAATTTTCAAAGGTGAGCCTCCCATGCTGGATTTTTCAGTCACCCTTTTTTGAATGAGGTAAGTCAAGGAAAACTTTCCTGGCATATACAGTCCCAAAAGAGGATGCTTTTGTGTGTTATGGGTGATTATGTAGCTCCATAAGACACTGCTTAGATTAATAGGGTTTCAATGAATATTTAATTTGTCATCCAATTAAAACGCTGAAAAATAGACAGTCCTCTGAATTAAACTTCTCTGAAAAATACCTCTTCAAAGTCTTCATATCATATAAAAGGATGCTTAATGTCCAAGTTCGTATGTTTCTATGAAAAGCGCGCGTGCATAATCACTAAAAAACACTAATATTTCACGTCACTCATTACCGTCATTATTAGGACAAATAAGGACTTCAGGAGGAACTCGACAAGAGAAACAACAAGTCTGTCCGCGTCTTCGGTTATCTCCGAACTTCTGTGAAGCGTACAGTCCGACAGCAGCTCCTCTCTGTCCTCCTCACATCACTACTGACTCACACACTGAACTTTCGCTCTCCTCTCTCAATGTCCTCTAATACGGGGGCGGGGTATTCATGACGCACTCGCGTGGTTCCGCCCACACATGTGCCCTGCCTACTTACTACTGAAAATATATTGCGTAAATCGTGGCTCCGCCCACCTATAACAGAGAAAGCGTTCAGTAAAACACAAACGCTCAATCTTGAGATTTATCCTTGGAAAAAAATGTATGGCAATCATAATTTTAGCCAAAATACCTAATTATTTAAGTAAGTATTACTTAATTATTTCTACGAATGGAAATTAAAACAATGAATTAAAACGGGATCTCATTCAAACATCATTTCCGAATATCTTTCTGTATTTATTTTTAATTATTATTAGTAGTGGTGGCTATGCAGAGGTTACTTTTAGTAACAATAAGTGTAAAGATAGGCCTATTTTAATGGAAAAGGATTTTTTTGAAAGCTTCATGTAAATTGCAACTATTGTTTGTTTTAGCATTCTAAACTCATTTTCTTTTGCATTCCTTACAAAGATATAAATAATGTAAATCCTTGCATATGAGATTTCAACCACAGAATTAGCTGTAAAATCATAAACAGCCGAAGCTGATATAAAATGTCTCCCTGTGGCACTGATATTATGGCCTAATAAAGCAATGGAAAATTAGGGTGCGAAGGAATTTATCAAAATAGCTGCTATGATACTCAACACCTCAGGATATTACTTTCAAGGAGAGAAGTTCATTCCAAATTTAATGAAAGAAAAACAAAGTCCAGACAAGAAACTGTAATTATAAAAAACAAGTAGGCCTAATCTGTCACAGATTTCAATAAACTTTGTATTTTATTAAACATCACTATTTACACTGGAAAATCCCACATCCCGAGATTCCTGTAAAAGAAAAAGATAATTATTACCATCTAGTGGCTATACAATGTACAACACTTACACATAGAAAGGCAACAAATGAGATTTCCAACCAGCTTTCTTAAATCGAACTCAAATGTAAAGAATGTCAAAAAATGTTTATAGCCTACTAATATAGAACAAATATGTTTAAAATCTTCTGCCTCTTTCATTTCAGGACTCATTAATCATAGGCTGAGCTCAGTTCTCAAGCCAAACGTTTGGTCAAAATAAAACAGGCCAGATTAGAATCCCTTCTGTTTGATGTGGTTACAGTGGGCATTTAAACCTTTTCACCCGTGGTGTTATATTGTGAGCAGTTATCAGATTTGGATTTGGCATACTAAGCCTCACTTAGTCTGAAAGAGAGTGATTCTGATACCCCTCCAGCCCGGGAAGGAAATGCATACCAGACAGAATGATTTTTATCACCCTCAGCATTTGCATGTCAGACCCAAATCCAATCCAATTTTGGTAAAATGAGCTTTAATTTTACATTTACGTAATTTTAATCAAAAGCAACTGACATTGCATAATAGAATGCATTCCCTTGGAATCAAACCCATGATCTTTGTGTTGTTAGCGTCACGCTCTGCTGGAACATTTTACTGATCAATACATGCTATTTGAAACTTGACAGAGAAAATAAACACATTTTGAAAGCGTAGGGTCCTCTCAGGTGCCACACTCTCACTGTCTCTGTGTATGGAGCCTCCCAAGGACTGATATGAGATTATTATCAGGTAACACAACTCTCCATGTTTTCATGCCACCTATCAGAAACATATCCACCCTTTTAATCTTATCTGAGCACTCAGGCATACCTCTGTGTTCTCGACTGACCCGAAATGCGTCTTTAAAAAACAACCCCACCAGACTCACAGTCTTGACGTCACCGCTACAAGCAAGCCTCCAGGACCGATCAAATTGAGAAGTAGGGCGACTTGCCTAAAGACTTTACAAATTGTGGGTGACAGATGGAGGCCTTAATTAGAGCTCACCCAACTGTGAATTAAAGTGATGTGAGATCATGTCATGACACCATATCCTGTTTGGGTAGCTGTGCCATGGTGGTATCTCTCTCACTCAAGCTAATGGAGCTCAGAGCACTTAGGCTGTCACTGTTTATCAAAACGGCCACCATGTCCTGTGACTCTGCTGCACTGGACTGCACATTTTGCGGTTGGAAGTCCTGCATCAGTGTTCACATTTCTCGTTTGCGTTGTACGTGAATAGAGTAAAAGAGTATAAAGGACACTCTCTCGGGACGCTGACATAATGGAAGTTTGGGTGCTTCTTAAAATACGATGGAAATCACAAGGCCCGATGCCGTCTGCTGCATGGGACAGTGTGTGACCGCTGAGGGTGGTGTTGATGTGGAGTGTGTGTCGGGCGGTTTGACACGTGGCAGGGTAAGATATCTGTGTCTGAATGGAGCAGAGCCTGACCCAGGATAAGAGAGGTATGGGGACAATGCCATCAGCTGGAATTAAGAGAGGGGAGGTGGATGGGTAAGGCAATAACACTCCTTTCCATTGCATTGCCACTTATTATAAGCTTGAGAAGAGCTCTAAAAATAACCTGCAATACAAAGTGTACCAAAAAAGTATTTAAGCCACAATAAAAATGTCTAAATGTTATTGTATTAGATACAAAATATCAACCTTTGTAAAAAAATAAAATAAAATATTGAATGTGCATTTGAAGTGCACATAAAAAATTCTACCTATTTCAACCTTACATTTTTAAGCTGCCCATAGTAGAACGTAAAGGATTAGTTCACTTTAAAATGAAAATTACCCCAAGATTTACTCACCCTCAAGCCATCATAGGTGTATATGACTTTCTTCTTTCTGATGAACACAATCTGAGATATATTAATACAAACCTGATTCCAAAAAAGTTGGGACAATGTACAAATTGTGAATAAAAAAGGAATGAAATAATTTACAAATCCTATAAACTTATATTTTATTCACAATAAAATATAGATAATATATCAAATGTTGAAAGTGAGACATTTTGAAATGTCATGCCGAATATTGGCTCATTTTGGATTTCATGAGAGCTACACATCCCAAAAAAGTTGGGACAGGTAGCAATAAGAGGCCGGAAAAGTTAAATGTACATATAAGGAACAGCTGGAGGACCAATTTGCAACTTATTAGGTCAATTGGCAACATGATTGGGTATAAAAAGAGCCTCTCAGAGTGGCAGTGTCTCTCAGAAGTCAAGATGGACAGAGGATCACCAATTCCCCCAATGCTGCGGCGAAAAATAGTGGAGCAATATCAGAAAGGAGTTTCTCAGAGAAAAATTGCAAAGAGTTTGAAGTTATCATCATCTACAGTGCATAATATCATCCAAAGATTCAGAGAATCTGGACCAATCTCTGTGCGTAAGGGTCAAGGCCGGAAAACCATACTGGATGCCCGTGATCTTCGGCATCCATTTATAATTTGTTAAATATGGATTTGTTTCTTACACAAACACATTGCTTCACTTCAGTTGGCCTTTAGTAACCCCCCGGAGCCGTGTGGAGTACATTTATAATAGATGGATGCACTTTCTCCAGCTCATAATCATTGGTCCCTGTTCACTACCATTATAAAGCTCGGATGTGTCAGGATATTTACAAACCCGATTCCAAAAAAGTTGGGACACTGTACAAATTGTGAATAAAAACAGAATGCAATGATGTGGAAGTTTCAAATTTCAATATTTTATTCAGAATACAACATAGATGACATATCAAATGTTTAAACTGAGAAAAATGATAATTTTAAGGGAAAAATAAGTTGATTTTAAATTTCATGGCATCAACACATCTCAAAAAAGTTGGGACAAGGCCATGTTTACCACTGTGTGGTATCCCCTCTTCTTTTTATAACAGTCTGCAAACGTCTGGGGACTGAGGAGACAAGTTGCTCAAGTTTAGGAACAGGAATGTTGTCCCATTCTTGTCTAATACAGGCTTATAGTTGCTCAACTGTTTTAGGTCTTCTTTGTCTCATCTTCCTCTTTATGAAGCGCCAAATGTTTTCTATGGGTGAAAGATCTGGACTTCAGGCTGGCCATTTTACTATCCAGATCCTCCTTCTATGCAGCCATGATGTTGTAATTAATGCAGTATGTGGTCTGGCATTGTCATGTTGGAAAATGCAAGGTATTTCCTGAAAGAGACGACATCTGGATGGGAGCATATGTTGTTCTAGAACTTGGATATACCTTTCAGCATTGATGGTGCCTTTCCAGATGTGTAAGCTGCCCATGCCACACGCAATCATGCAACCCCATACCATCAGAGATGCAGGCTTATGAACTGAGCGCTGATAACAACTTGGGTTGTCCTTGTCCTCTTTAGTCCGGATGACATGGCGTCCCAGTTTTCCAAAAAGAACTTCAAATTTTGATTCGTCTGACCACAGAACAGTCTTCCACTTTGCCACAGTCCATTTTAAATGAGCCTTGGCCCAGAGAAAACGCCTGCGTTTCTGGATCATGTTTAGATATGGCTTCTTTTTTGACATATAAAGTTTTAGCCGGCAACGGCGAATGGCACGGTGGATTGTGTTCACCGACAATGTATTCTGGAAGTATTCCTGAGCCCATGTTGTGATTTCCATTACAGTAGCATTCCTGTATGTGATGCAGTGCCGTCTAAGGGCCCGAAGATCACGGGCATCCAGTATGGTTTTCGGGCCTTGACCCTTACGCACAGAGATTGATCCAAATTCTCTGAATCTTTGGATGATAACACCTTTCTGATATTGCTCCACTATTTTTCGCCGCAGCATTGGGGAAATTGGTGATCCTCTGTCCATCTTGACTTCTGAGAAACACTTCCACTCTGAGAGGCTCTTTTTATACCCAATCATGTTGCCAATTGACCTAATAAGTTGCAAATTGGTCCTTCAGCTGTTCCTTATATGTACATTTCACTTTTCTGGCCTCTTATTGCTACCTGTCCCAACTTTTTTGGAATGTGTAGCTCTCATGAAATCCAAAATGAGCCAATATTCGGCATGACATTTCAAAATGTCTCACTTTCAACATTTGATATATTATCTATATTTTATTGTGAATAAAATATAAGTTTATAGGATTTGTAAATTATTGCATTCCTTTTTTATTCACAATTTGTACAGTGTCCCAACTTTTTTGGAATCAGGTTTGTATATATATAAATATATATATAATATACACAATTTTATCTTAAAGAACGACAGTGGCATGTACTCTGTGGACATATTTAAATCTTCAGTGTAATCTTCTGTCGGTTAATATAAAATGAATATTTACACAAGGCCTTGAAATAAGTGGTATATTAACCATATTATTGCACACCACCAGCCAAATTCAGTTGTGCAGGGGAGGATGGAATAAGTAAAGAGGAAAGAGAAACAGAGGGGACAAATTATCTCTCAAAGCTCCTTAAAACTGACTCAAATGCAGTTGAAAATGACACATTGGCCATGGCGTGTGCAGAGAGCAATGGTCTCATTAAAGAAATGAGAGAGCAAAAACATTACACATCATCTACAAATATGAATCTTATGAAACCTGGCAAGAACTTGTCCAGGTCATATTTTGCAAAAGGAAAATGAAGTGTATTTCATGACAATTAAACACTTTTTTTTTTCTTTTTTTTAATTATTATTCTCAGTGATGATTCTAATTACTTAACATTACATGTGATTCAAATGATCAAAACTTAATTTAATATAAAACCGCAGACATTAAAGAGAGTACAACATGAACTGCCATAAAGTATAAATGCTTAGTGAAACAATCATAAAAAATAATATTATTGTAATAATACATTTGCACTGATGAGAATTTTTGGGAAAATGTGCTTTATTTTCATGTCAGACTTAAAATGGTCATGTTGGCTGTAATAAAGCACATGAAAAAGGAGTAAAGAAACAAAAACTGTCTTTAATGATAAGTCCAAAAAGGAAACACTGAGGAAATCGCAGGAGAATAATGTAACAACCACTTTACCATTGACGACACAGGACAAAGAACTGAACAAAACACAGGGCTTTAATACATGGATAAAACAAAACGGTGTCGGAACTGAATAACAACCAGGGAAACCAAATAGAGAACTATTTATGGCAGGCAAAACAAGAACAAAACACAGTGAGAATGAAACTAAAACAGACTACACATTACAATTATATTTTTTGTCTTTATATTGTAGGGTGAAATGTGACCTGAATGTGACGTTAACTAAGTCACAGTTTTTCTGAGATTCACCCATATTCACACCCGCATTCATATGTCATAATTGAGACACTATTAATTAACACATATACCAGCAAATATGTTTTCATCACAGCTCCACTGCATCAATTCCCATAAATAAAAGGCAGTATTCATATCCAAGTCAGCTATGACTTCACTGGTGTCAGAAAAAAAAGGGATTTGATTTCACAGCTGTTCAGGTGTCACATACTAATACTAAGACAATAGAAGAGTCTTTGTAATTGCACCCTGTCCCATATGATTATATGTCTCGCTTTTTCTCTTAAACACACAATGTAAGACAACGCGTGGAGGAGTGTGGCAAAACCTGATGGATTACTGTGATTAAAACTGAATGTAACAGGAGAACTGCTCTCTCACATCTGGAGTCAACACACACACACACACACACACACACACACACACACACACACACACACACACACACACACACACACACACACACACACACACACACACACACACACACACACACACAAAGCACAATGCTAACCCTGTTTGAGCTAGCATTATGTAATTGCCTGCTCTAGTCACACTGTCTTGCAGTATAAATTGTATAGTCTGGATGTTGTGACATGTTTCCAGGTGAACGTCAAAGAAAGGAAAGGATTGTGGGATAAATTTATTTTGAAACAACATCATTTTTGTTGTTATTTACAAAGCAACATGAATATTTTTAAAGTTTGACAGTCTCAGTCCCCATCCACTTTCTCTGTATGGAAAATCACACCCTTGTGAAAAAGAAGTGTGCTTAATTGTTTTGTGGACTTGTAGTGTACCTAAAATCTTAAAAGCATATTTTTAAAACTGTACTTACAGATAATATAATAATAAAGAAATAAATGACCAATTAAGTGTATGTAAAGAGAGTCCAATTTCATGACTATGATTTTGAATTTTGGGTAACACTTTATTTTGATGCTCCTCCAACAGGCATTCTACTGACTATAAGTAACTTTGCAACTACATGTAAACTTATTCTACTAACCCTAACCTAACAGTCAACTACTACTCTAATGAGACTTAGTTGACATGTAGGTGCAAAATTACTTATTTAAAGTGTAACCCAATTTTGTAGTAATGTCAAATTAAAGTTTTTACTTTAAATAAATCATTGTGTTTTGAGCATCTTCTTTTGTTCATATTTAAAGGAGCACTTATTTTGATGTGTTGGCTAATTTACTAATGTAAATTGCTTGATTATATTTTTAACTGTAGTGTGTTATTCGATCATTACACTATTACAAATTTGTAATTACAAATATAGTTCAACACATTACATAAAACTTAAATAGAAATGACATTAATGTATTTTTTAGTTTAGCATAAATGCTTGTCATGCTTGTACATTCAACAGTACACTTTAACCATATTTTAAAAACAATAGAAAAAACTATGCAATTACATATAAAGATGTACTTAAGTGGGTAAAAAAGCACTAAACTTCAGCTAACTGCGTTTAATATAAGTTTAAACTATAATATATTTTCATTTATCTGCAATTAACAATTAAAAAGGCGTGTATTGCGCAATCGCTCCAGTGGCCTCGTTCAGCTCCCACAACACTCGGTCCTGCTCTGCTTCATACTACAGTAACGTTAATAATAACGGTAACGGTAATAATCGCATCCATGAACATGATTTCTGCCCGAATCCTATCCCGATTATTTTCCACTGGCCGTTGAGGTGAAGACCACATGTCCCAAGATTTCGCGCTCAAACTTGCCGTCATCAAGCTACGCCTTTGTTTTGAATAGGCCTCTAGCGACCTCTAGCGGACAGAAAATATTACATATTGCACCTTTAAGTATATTCTTTTAAAATATTTTATTTCCATAATTAGTACTCTTTTTAAAAGTATGCTGAAGTGTGCTTCTTTTTCACAGGGGACAGCATTTTGCACAATTACTCTGCTCCACAGAAGAAATAAAGTCATGCAGATTTGGAACCATGTGAGGGTGAGTAAATATTGACAACATTTTGGGGTGAATTATTTTTTTTCAAAGGGTGGTAAGATACCAACAGAGATTCTTTTGGTGTGAACTGAAGCTAATTTTGAATGTTTACAAATACATTTTGCAATTTAATTAACTTGCTCTAAAATATGACATTACTAAGTGGTGTACAAACAACAAGACATTCCTTTGGGATAACTGTGAGGAAAACCAGGGCTGTCTGCAGATCACTGATGGGGAAAGTTTTCCCCTCATCATGAGTGTGTTTGCACTGCGTCTGTCACTCTTTTTACGGTTTGTGTGCTGATAAGGGATCAGTTTTTTTGGGATGTGTATTTAGGAGCTAGAGAAGGAGGGAAAGAGGGAGATAAATCATGTTCTGCAGCTTCTGTGGAAGATAAACGGAGGATCAAAAATGCCACTCCACACCTCCTCTTCCTTCAACTCTGTCCATAAAGGTGAAGTAAGGAGGGGTTTGATTCATTCAATAAATTTGCCACAACATGCCTGATCTTACAGTCACATACGAGTATAAACAAAGTGTCAAGGCGTCAAAATACATAAATCAAATGCTACCGAGAGGTGAGGGGTCATTTAAAACCGAAGTGAGGTCAGAGAGAGAGTTCAGGAGAAAGTAAACCGAAAACAACAGACCGAAAAAGTGAAAATGAGTGTGAGTGTTCACAACAGTCAGCCTTCACCTCATTGTTTTACAAAGCTGAACTTTCTGGGCAAACACACACCTGCTTTTAACCTCCCAGTGGGAGCAATGTAATGGAAATCTACACTACCGTAGCTGGACACGTGGATGGCCACATCTGTCTATCCAATGGTAAGTGCCATGTATTTACAGTACAGTAGGCGAATATACAAACCCGATTCAAAAAAGTTGGGACACTGTACAAATTGTGAATAAAAAAGGAATGCAATAATTTACAAATCTCATAAACTTATATTTTATTCACAGTAGAATATAGATAACATATCAAATGTGAAAGTGAGACATTTTGAAATGTCATGCCAAATATTGGCTCATTTTGGATTTCATGAGAGCTACACATTCCAAAAAAGTTGGGACAGGTAGCAATAAGAGGCCGGAAAAGTTAAATGTACATATAAGGAACAGCTGGAGGACCAATTTGCAACTTATTAGGTCAATTGGCAACATGATTGGGTATAAAAAGAGCCTCTCAGAGTGGCAGTGTCTCTCAGAAGTCAAGATGGACAGAGGATCACCAATTCCCCCAATGCTGCAGCGAAAAATAGTGGAGCAATATCAGAAAGGTGTTATCATCCAAAGATTCAGAGAATCTGGAACAATCTCTGTGTGTGAGGGTCAAGGCCCGAAAACCATACTGGATGCCCATGATCTTCGGGCCCTTAGACGGCACTGCATCACATACAGGAATGCTACTGTAATGGAAATCACAACATGGGCTCAGGAATACTTATAATCATGGGCTGTGGTCAGACGAATCAAAATTTGAAGTTCTTTTTGGAAAATAGGGACGCCATGTCATCCGGACTAAAGAGGACAAGGACAGCCCAAGTTGTTATCAGCGCTCAGTTCAGAAGCCTGCATCTCTGATGGTATGGGGTGGCATGAGTGCGTGTGGCATGGGCAGCTTACACATTTGGAAAGGCACCATCAATGCTGAAAGGTATATCCAAGTTCTAGAACAACATATGCTCCCATCCAGATGTCGTCTCTTTCAGGAAATACCTTGCATTTTCCAACATGACAATGCCAGACCACATACTCCATCAATTACAACATCATGGCTGCATAGAAGGAGGATCTGGATAGTAAAATGGCCAGCCTGAAGTCCAGGCTGAAGTTTCACCCATAGAAAACATTTGGCGCTTCATAAAGAGGAAGATGAGACAAAGAAGACCTAAAACAGTTGAGCAACAAGAAGCCTATATTAGACAAGAATGGGACAACATTCCTATTCCTAAACTTGAGCAACTTGTCTCCTCAGTCCCCAGACGTTTGCAGACTGTTATAAAAAGAAGAGGGGATGCCACACAGTGGTAAACATGGCCTTGTCCCATGTTTACTTTTTTGAGATGTGTTGATGCCATGAAATTTAAAATCAACTTATTTTTCCCTTAAAATGATACATTTTCTCAGTTTAAACATTTGATATGTCATCTATGTTGTATTCTGAATAAAATATTGAAATTTGAAACTTCCACATCATTGCATTCTGTTTTTATTCACAATTTGTACAGTGTCCCAACTTTTTTGGAATCGGGTTTGTAATAATACATGTGTGTAGGAGTGTATAAAAAAATATGAAATTATTTTAAAGGAGATAATGACACAGGTTCATGTTTCAGTAGTCTGCCTAGACAATCCCAGAAGGACTTATTGTTTGTTTAACTCACAGGCCACACATTTTACATTTCATTTTGCTCAAACTGACAATTTTCTCACCTGATTTAATCAACAGTGTTTAATTATTTATCAAAATATTTTAGTGGCTTACAGCTGGAATCTTGAGATTAATTTTGAGAAAGCACATTGTCCCTTCAGAACTGTTTCTGGCAGAAAGCATTTGAAATGATTTTAAAATTTAGGGTTAGTTCACCCAAAATTAATGACTCACCCTCATGTCGTTCCACATCCGTAAGACCTTCGTTCATCTTCGGAACACAAATGAAGATATTTTTCATAAAATCCAATAGCTCAGTGAGGCCTGCATTGCCAGCAAGACAATTAACACTTTCAATGCCCAGAAAGCTACTGAAGATGGTTCAACCTTAATGTTATGAAGCGACGAGAATAGTTATTGTGCGCCAAAAAAAAAAAAAAAAAAACACTGCTTCATGAAGCTTCAAAGCTTTATGAATGTTTTGTTTAAAATCAGTGGTTTGGAGCGTGTATCAAACTGCCAAAGTCACGCCCCCCAGTGGTGAACAGTGGTGATTTTGGCCGTCGGCGTCCTGATCCATCATCGCACATCACACTCATCTACTCTACTCTCCTTGAAGTTCACTTCCCGCTACCTTTTCCTCCTGCCCGCCGCTGCAACTGTCTTCTTCTTTTTCTTTAATAGTAGCCTAAGCTACTGTCTGTATACTGCCACCTGCTTGACTGGAGGTCTAGCAACCCAAGTGCAAGCCACTTCACAGACACAGATAGTTGCGTGTTCTGAGTTAACACAATCAGAGCGTAAAAATACAGGATATTTTACGGGAAAATACTAAAACAGGAAGACAGCGGGAAAAGAGCTAAAATACGTGAGAAACCGGAAGAAACGGGAGGGATGACAGCTATGCTGCTGATGTGTTATCCGGTGCGCCCGAGCTTCGTTTTCAGTCTGAGGGAGACACACGCTGTATTCAAGCTATTCTACATTGTTTGTATTTTGGTATTGCTATATTTTTTTAAAATGGTGCGTAAGTGTGCATGTCGCAGATGTCCTAATCGCCAAAAACAACCATGGTGACGTAAAAGTGCATTACCAACGCCGACAGATGAAAGGATTCAATGGAATCAGTTCAATGGAATCAATTAAATGGAAAGGATTCTGGAAGAGAATACAATGCTGAATAAAGTCGTAGTTTTTGTTATTTTTGGACCAAAATGTATTTTCGATGCTTCAACAAATTCTAACTGACCCACTGATGTCACATGGACTACTTTGATGATGTTTTTATTACCTTTCTGGACATGGACAGTATACCGTACATACATTTTCAATGGAGGGACAGAAAGCTCTCGGACTAAATCTAAAATATCTTAAATTGTGTTCCAAAGATGAACGGAGGTCTTACGGGTTTGGAACGACATGAGGGTGAGTCATTAATGACATAATTTTCATTTTTGTGTGAACTAACCCTTTAATTAAGGTAAATATTTGGCCTTTATGGATCCTGTGCAATGATACGCAGTAGTTGGTGTTTCGCATCCTTCAACCGTTTGGGTCAGAACGTTTTTTTTTTTTTTTATCATAAGTGACAGTAAAGATCATATATCATAAGTGACAGTAAAGCATTTATAATGTAAAAGACCAAATATCTTGAAAAAAAAAAAAAATATTTAAGTGCCCCTATTATGTTATTTTAAAGGTTCCTAATTTAGTTTTGGAGGTCTCCAAATAGGATTACATGAATCAAAGTAAAAAAAAATGCTTTATTTTCTTATAATATACATTGCAGCATCACCTAATTTCTCAAAGAGTCTGAAAACGGTTTGTTTCTTTAAACCCCTCCATTCCGTATAATGTACTCACCCCCATGTCATCCAAGATGTCCATGTCTTCCTTTCTTCAGTCGAAAAGAAATTAAGGTTTTTGATGTAAACATTCCAGGATTATTCTCCTTATAGTGGACTTCAATGGCCTCCAAATGGTTGAAGGTCAAAATTACAGTTTCAGTGCAGCTTAAAAGGGCTTTAAACGATACCAGACGAGGAATAAGGGTCTTATCTAGCGAAACGATCAGTCATTTTCGGAAAAAAATGTAAATGTATATGCTTTATATAAACAAATGATCGCCTTCCAAGTGTTTCCGCCAAAACCACACTTTTGTATTCTTAAAAAAGCTTACACTGTATGTCCTACGCCTTCCCTGTTCAACTTACGGAACGAATGCGGCGCCAGTTCCATTTTTTTCCGTAAGTAGAATAGGGAAAGCGTAGCAGACCAATCAGAGCAGAGCAGGCCATCAGAAAGGAGGGGTTTAGAGAACCAAACCATTTTCAGACTCTTTGAGAAATGAGGTGATGCTGCAATGCATATTATAAGAAATTTTGAAGCTGCACTGAAACTGTAATTTTGACCTTCAACCGTTTGGAGGCCATTGAAGTCCACTATAAGGAGAATAATCCTGGAATGTTTTCATCAAAAACCTTAATTTCATTTCGACTGAAGAAAGAAAGAAAAGTCAAAATCTTGTTGACATGGGGGTGAGTAAATTATCAGGAAAGTTTTTGCCATCACAGGAATTAATGTGTCCAAGATCAAAACTTTAATACTTTATATACACTTTAAAAATCATATTTTCATAGAAAACCTAAAGTAATGTGATAGTGATCAACATAAATGTTGACATTCTGATTACTAAGTGCCAACCTGGTGCATCCTTTGACTAGAGAAAAAAAGCGAACAGCGGTCTCTCTATTTCTCTCCCTCTTACTCGTCTCGTCTTTCCATCAGCTCCTTTGATCAGCGTTTCATATTAGAGGGGGGCTGATTCAGCTTTGAGATTCCAGCATAAATCATATACTCGGCTGTCAGAGGCCACATGAATAACAGCCCAATCATCTCAGTTAACTAACACATGCGGTTCATCCCTGCCCTCCCAACAGCCATCAGCACCTGGCACAAGAGAACTCTCTCTCACACACACACATAAGAGACACAAACACACTGTACTATCCGTGTTTTGTCTATCACACAGACTCACACCCACATTTCAATTCCCCACTGCTATCACACACGAGAGACCTATTAATAAGACCGAAATAGCAACAGATATGGGAAGACAGTGGACACACTATTTACACTGTCAGTTTTTGTTTGTTTTTCTTCCTGCTTTTTTCCTGGATTCTTGTAATATGAAATGTGTCTTTGGTTGGTAAGAATTTTTAACGTTTTTGAAAGAAGTTTTTTTTATGTTCACCATTTATTGGATCAAAAATACAGTAAGAATAGTAATATTGGGAAATATTATTACAATTTTAAATATCTGTTCTCTATTTTAATATATTAATGTAATTTATACATTTGATAGCAAAGCTGTCAATTTTCAGCATCATTAATTCAGTCTTCAGTGTCACATGATCCTTCAAAATTCATTATAATATGCTGATTTTCTGCTCAAGAAACATTTATCAATGTTGAAAACAGTTGTTTTTGTGGAAATGTGGTATTTTTTTATCTTTGCTAATAAAGACTTCTACACTCTAAAAAAAAAATGCTGGGTTAAAAACAACCCAAGTTGGGTTGAAAATGGACAAACCCAGCAGTTGGGTTAAATGTTTGCCCAACATGCTAGGCAGTTTTATTTAAACCAACTATTGTTTAAAAATTGCTATATGGCTAGCTTAAAATGAACCCAAAATAGTTGGGAAATTAAAAACCAGATGCAATTAGAGGCAACAATAATAGACAAAAGGTGAATGTTTATTAATAAGCTTTAATATTTTATTAATATAAATTTAATAGTTTAATAGTTTATTAATATAAATTTATTAATAAGCAATTTAATAATTGTTTATTGTTTAATAATTATTCATTGAACATTAATAAATGTTCATTTCCAACATACGTTGGGTTAATTTTAATTAAGCAATACAGTAATTTTTAAACAATAGTTGAGGTAAGTAAAACTACCCAGCAGGGCAAACATTTAACCCTACCGCTGAGTTAAAACAACCCAATTGCTGGGTTTGTCCATTTTCAACCCAACTTGGGTTGTTTTTAACCCAGCATTTTTTAGAGTGTACTTTCTGTTCATCAATGTAAAGTCTTGCAGTTGTTCACATACAGTAAGAATATAGAGCAATAAAAATGTGGATAGTAACTAATAATAGTGGAAATATTTGTTGAAATCATATTGAAATCTTATGATTGCAGTCTTCAGTATCTCTATAAATCTTTCTAAATCTGTGGTTAAATTTGCAGACAATGCATTGTGAGAGTAATATGTAGTCTGTGTCCAGGCAGTTACCTTGGGATGATTAGAGGACATATGCAATGTTATGGTGGCTATCGTCACAGAAAGATTAAAATAAATGACCCCTTCCAAACACACATACACACACCTGAACTCATAATGCATCCCCAACTGTCCAAGTAAGACCCCTCCATACTTTTACTATCACACACACACACACACACACGCACCCCACCCTGATGGATTGTTAGCGCTTCTGTCGAGCCATGCAAGGCCTATTAATAACGTGTGGATGGATGGAAGAGTCAGGTGGCCCAAGGGGGAGACATCCCAACATGGGGCCCACAGAGGAGGCCTACTGCTCAGTTACTGAATGACAAACAGCCCCTTGGACAGATCCAGATAGTTGCTGTTAACCTGCATCACAGGCCAGGAGAGGTGTCAGTGTTAAAGGCTCTTTATGCTGTCAGTAAAAGATCTACTCAGTGAGCAATAACTATATTAAACACTGAGATAGACAGTACATGATAATGATGCAGCATTGAAAAAGTACTACTTTGATCACCTTAGCAATCACATTGCAATGCCCTACCAACCCCCCAGAACACCTAAGATACTACATTGCAACATCCTGGCAACCATCTAGAACACCTTAGCAATGTCCCAAAAACTCAAACCATCCTAGCAACCGCACTTGCCAACCACGCAGAAGATTACCTTAGAAACTACATAATGACGCCCTGGCAACCACTCAGAACACCCTAAAAATTGCATAGCAATGCCCTACAAACAACCTAAAGCACTTCAGCAACCATATACTAACAACAACAACAACAACCCAGAACACCCTTGCAATGACTTAGAAACCACTTTAAAATAGCAGTAAAGCAACACCCTAGGAACACCCTAGCAAACACATAGCAACCCCCTTTCAACCACTCAGATAACTTTAGTGTGATCGACATAGCAACGCTCTGGCAACCACCGAAAACAGCATAGCAACGCCCTAGTAACCACATAGCAACACCCTTTTAACTACTCAGAACATGTGTGGTTAACATAGCAATGCCCTGGCAACCACCCAAAACACACAAGAAACTACAATATACAGTACAGTTGGCAAGAATATTTTCTTCAGAACTGCCTGTACATATCTTGATTTAAGTAGCAAGAGTGTGAGGCTTCTGTTTTTGTCACATGGCACATGTGTTTTCCACTAGGGCCCCTAAGCATGTTGTAAGCGTACAGACACACACCGATGATGCCATCAATCATATAGCAAATGAGACAGACAAAACTGAGTGGATTGACTGGCCTAACACTAACCTCTGAGCACACACACACACACACACACACACACATGCACGGGAGCTTTCCATAGACATAATAATTTTTATACTGCACAAACCATTTATTCTATAATGTTGACATAAAATACATGTTCAAAAAAAAAAAAAAAAAAAAAAAAAAAAAAGATTTATAAGCTGTTTTCCTCATAGGGAAAAATATCCCCACAAGACCATAATTTCACAAAAAATTTCAAGACATTTTCCCCATAACATAGGGAATCCTCTCCCCCCACGTTTGGACCCCCTTCATTTATTCAAGAAAACTCGTGTTTAATGTTAAATAAAAATGCTTGTGGAAATATCACTATGTTAACTTTTTCTCCCTTTTTTCTGTGGAACAAGGACTCCTTCAGAACGACCGATAATTTATCTAGTGTTTCCTTTCACGGAGCTCAGAAAAAACGAAGGCCTGGAAACATGGGAGTGTGGGTCAGAAAGGTTCTCAAAACCTCAAATCCACAAACTCTTCCTGGTCTTCAGCTGCAGACCCATGGGGGAACAACCTCATAACTGTGTCTCCTTACTGAACATGAAAATACGAATCAATCAATGCAGCCATTAGAAGCTGGATCGCTGCAGCATCTCGTTAGTCATTCTTATGACTTCTACACAGCGTTCCTTGACCAGACAAGCTGTTACCCTTGGAGGTGGATCATGTTGTTTTATGCATTTGAAGGCATTGTGGAAAACCACTAAACTAAAGCATTTATTTCCTCCTCATGTTTCACAAAACTGAGAAAACTATTTAAAAACCTAGAACAGGAATTCTTGGCTGCACAGTGGTAGTTGCTTCCAAGGTCCCAAGACATATGATGGAGATGTATATTATGACAGGTAGGCCTAAGTTTTATTATTATATATCATCTTTTATCCAAAAGTGATTTTGAAATTACATTTGATAATGAAGAACCACCTTACTTGGATTTAAAGTGTGACAGTAGTTTAGCCATAGATTTAGTCTTCCTTTGTAAAAAAGAAGTGTACTTAATTGTATTGAATGTGGACTTGTAGCATAAAAGTATATTTTTGAAAAACTGCACTTGCAGATAATATAATTTAAACCTTAAGTGTATTTAAAGAGAGGACACTTTTATGACCATGTTTCCTAATACTCTGATATAAAAATAAATGTTTTACTTCAATGTACATTTTTTTTCATTGTTTTAATGATCTTGTAACATACTCGGCAAGGATGAGCAGAAGAAGTGATTAGTTATAGTCTTTTAATTAAATAAAACACAATTATCCTGGAATCACAGGAGACCGTACGAGAAACAGAAACAAATGGCTTAAATACTAAGTAGATAACAATTAACTATATAAGCCACAGCTGATAAGTATAAGTAATCAAAGAAACAAACAGGGACATAATCAGAAACCAAGGAAACCGAAACTAAGCAGAGCAGGGAAACAGGAACTAAGGGAAACAAAACAGAATATTAAAATAAGAGTCCATAACTGTGACAGTACTCCCCCCTCCCGGAAGGTGCGTAATTGTGCCGTAATAGATATTTTGAGTGTGGAGGGAGGGGGCTTTGGAGGGTGCAGAGCTAGTGATAGACAGGGATGGAGGAGTTGGTGGAAAGAGACACCATGGTGGAGCTGACGGTGGAAGGAGCCAGGGTCAAGCTTTGGCTGAATGCCCGGGTGGAACCCGGGGACTGACTGCATAGAAACAGAACCACGGTGCATGGAGAAACCAGCAGAGCAGAGAGGCTGATGGACCAGGGCGACATCCACAGCCTGGAAGCCCAGGGTAGAGCTGCTGGCTCGTGGGACTGAGGCGGAGACAGGGGCTCGGCAGACCGGGGCAATGATGGAAGGAGTGAGGAAGACGGGGAAGCTGGAGGGAAGAAGAAGCCTGGTGGAGCCGAGGAGATGGAGGGTCGAGGCGAAGCTGGACACCCGTAAGTCCGTGGCAGAGTGACAACTGACTGAGGCTGAGCCAGAGGGATGAGGGAGCCCAGAAGTGTCCTAGGGCTGATGGACCACGGTGAAGATGAGGGAATGCAGAGCAGGGGTGAAGCCAAATGGCTAACAGCTTGAGGTGGAGACATGGGCCTGGAGGTCCGAGGTAAAACAACCTCATGCCAAGCTGGTGGTCGGGAAGCCGGAGATGGGGCCGAAAAGCCACACAGTGTTGGCGGTGGGGGCAGAGCTGGTGTTCGGGAAGCCCGAGATGGAGCTGAAGAGCTGCACAGTGTTAGTGGCGGGGGCAGAGCCGAGGATCAGAATGACTTCAGTGGAGCCGACGGATCCAGGGGACTACACATAACAAGCGAAGGAGATGGGACCAAGATGTTGGGTGGGAACATAGAAGGAGAAAGGTCTCCAGACTGAACTGGAGCATCTAAACAGCCAGAAGGGACTGGCAGAATAGGCATCACTTTAAGGGTGGGGACTCAGGAGTGAATTGGATCCGCGGACCACAGGTCTATAAGGCAGTGGTCCACTCCTGGCTCTTCGATGGACTGGGCAACAATTCTGGGATGACCTAGGTGGCAGGCTCAGGCTCATGATGTGTGGTATAGACGGTGCTGACGGGCTTCTCCTCTGGCTCATAGATGGAGAGAGGGGAACTGCTGTCCCGTTGTACCCATCCCAAGTACTCCACCAGCGTCCTCGAATCGAGGAGAATGAGACAATGTAAATGAGAGCATGGATCCAACCTGCCTTGTATCAACGATTCAAGCTGCTGGTGGTGGTGTAATGGTGTGTGGGATATTTTCTTGGCACACTTTGGGACCCTTAGTATCAATTGAGCATTGTTTAAATGCTTACCTGAGTATTGTTGCTGCCCATGTCCATCCCTTTATGACCTCAGTGTACACATCTTCTTATGGCTACTTCAAGCAGGATAACGTGCCATGTCATAAAGTTCAAATCATCTCAAACTGGTTTCTTGAGCACGACAATGAGTTCACTGTACTGAAATGGCCTCCACAGTCACCAGATCACAACCTAATAGAGCACCTTTGGGATGTGGTGGAAAGGGAGATTTGCATCATGGATGTGCAGCAGACAAATCTGCAGCAACTGTGTGATGCTTACATGTCAATATGGACCAATATCTCTGATGAATGTTTCCAGCACCTTGTTGAATCTATGCCACAAAGAATTAAAGCAGTTCTGAAGGCAAAAGGGGGTTCAACCCGGTACTACCAAGGTGTGCAGGTGGCCGGTGCGTGTATGTTATTTACATAATAATAACACTTTTTAAAAGTATGATATAGTGTATTTCTTTTTCACAAGGTTTCTAAAACTATATGATTGCATTACATGAGTTTGACCTCAATAATGTCAAATATCATTAGTTCTTGTGCATCTCATAACAGCAAGGTGGTGTGTTGAATTGACTATTTTGATTTGAAGACCATGTGGAATTTAGTCTCTTGACTATTTACTGAGTCTATATTTGTGGCTTTAAAATAAAACCACCACTCACATTCAGTGTATGAAAAAAAAAGAAGCTCAGAAACAGCTCGGATTTTCAATAAAATATCTTGGGAAATACTTTTGTACCACAGAATAAGTCATACTGGTTTGGAGTGACTGACAGAGTAAATCTTGACGCATAATATATCACAAACATAAAGCTAATACATGCAAATATATATTTTCAAGTCACCAACGAAGCAGACTTTCCTAGAATATAAAGACATGTACAAACATGCAATCCAGCTTACTGCCATGAGAGCCTTTGCATAAGGAGCACGCTTTGAATCAGGCCTCTTTTCTCTCTCTGTATGTTTTTCTAAGAGCAGGAAACTCATAAAAAGCACAGGTTTCTAAATTACTGTCACTCAAAGGGCTCCTTTCTTGCTTCCCTCCACTCCTTTCCTTCCCTCTATACCTTACAGTTCTCTACCTTTCACTTCATTTACTCAAACCAGAGTCTCCCTCTCTCTTTTTCTGTCCTCTGGCCCTGGAGGTAGAAGAGTAAACAGTGGAACCCCGGCCTGAATAAAGACTTGATTCTTCTCTTGCGTGTTAAAAATGGATACAAAGGCAAATCTGTATGATAATTTCTGGCATATGGTGGCAGTGGCCAGAAAGACACTGTTGTTCCTTGTTCTCTTGCAAGTACAAAAACTAACTTAAAGTAGCAGCTCTCCTAACTTAACTACATTTTTTGTCAGTAGCGGTGACAGTAGCACAGCTTTTTCAGAATTTTGTGGCTTTCCTAGAACAAACATTCTTTCTCATATATAAGGCTGGGAAGCCTGGATTGTCTGGACAATTCTTGGAAATTAACCTGTTTACAAGATTCGTTGATTCAGTTAATTCCCTGCAATGACATTTTGCAGTGCAATATTTTTGGATGCTGCTGTTTGTCACTGTTTTGGATATATATTAGTATGTTTCTAGATTTATATAAAAAAAAAAAAAAGCCGCTTTTCCACCGCAGGAACTTTTCCCAGGAACTAGCTGTGGTACTCGGTGTGCATAACACCTGATATACTCACTACATCATAAGAAGAATGGCATCTACGCTAATATTAATCTGTCTCTGTGTATTCCGAGGTTTGCCGTAGCCTGCCAGATCTAGGCCGTATCCAGTTGAGATGAAGGACCTGCGCCTAGACACGATGAAAACACAGACCTGAAGTGTCAACTAAACCATCCCCATGTGAAGGCCTCCTTTCCTTTCCCTATGTATAGACAAAATGTTATCAAAATTAGTCAGTTCACATTGATCCGTGGACAAGTAAGTTGGCAATATCACTTTGTAAAAAAAGACCAAGCGTCTGCGCACATACCCATTCAAATGCGCAAACATATAGACTAAACACGTAAATGAATGGCAAGAATGCATTAAAGGTCTTCGGTATTCAGTAGGAAAGGTGTCATTTAAGTGGCCCCTAAGTTAAAAATTAACAATTTTTATAACGGAAGTGATTCAATCAAAAACCTACTTTAGCTCGATAAGAATATTTTCTTAGAGATGCTGTAAAGCCAAAACAATCTCTGTCAATTAATTTTCCTATTATCACTGTGAAGCTGCTTTGAAACAATCTGTATTGTGAAAAGCGCTATATAAATGAAGATGACTTGACTTGTTTTGACCGCAAGAACCAGGGTCTAAATGAAGTTCCGGGTAAAAATTTCCCTCTCAGAAAGTACCTGCTCACGAGGTAGTACTTTTTCAAAGTTCAGGAACTTTCGGGGGTGGGACTTGGGTGCTGAACATTTTCATTGGTTGACTCCATGCAACATTTTATTTCAATCACCATTTTTAAAAGTCTGTTGTGGTGCCTGTAGTAATAGCTGTTTGCAATTGGAATCAACAACAGAGTTTAAAAATTATGACCGATGGACCGACGATGAGGTTCAGGGATTATTAAGCTTATATGAGGAGGACCAATCCAGCGGGAACTAGAAAGTTGCACGCAGTCCTATGTCACCGGACTTAATCTTCATGGTATTTTAGACCCCAATTGAAAAAAAGTTCCTGGAACAAGTTGTTCCGGGTAATTTTGGTGGAAAAGCGGCCATACTTGTTTCTCTGAAAATCAATGCTACAGCCAGTTATTCTTTGAAATGTGTGTTCCGTGTCAGAATATCTGTTTTTGTTTTGTTCTGTGTGATCCCGCCCACTGCTAATTTACCCAATAGCATTTCAACACCCCCGGTTGCCAGTTTATGAAAAATACATCATATTGCAGCCACAAAAGCCAGCGAACAAACTGGGTCAGAGATCACAGATCCTACCCGACCTAAAAAGCCTCAGTATCCATCTAAAAGCTCTATGACATATTTAAACACAGATACAGTATAAGACAGTATAAGACACTTTCCATTGTCAATTATGCACATTCCTGTTGCATTTCCTCAATCTGGCAACCTGTGTGAGCGTTGAGTCTAAAGAGGACGGAGTGGGAGAAACAATGAAACTATGTACTAACATTAATCATTTGATACAATGCACATATTGTGCACATACATGTTTTAACATTGTACTTATGTTTAAAAAATACCTGCATGTAATTACAGCTGTTATTACAGTACATCCCTTACCCCTTAACCCACCCTTAAACCTACCCATACCACCAAACCTGTCCAAACCTTACATGTATCCCACCTCAATAGCAGTTTTACAATACAACTTGAACACAATAAGTTCATTGTACCTAACCTTTTTTAAACGTAAGCACAAAGTAGTTAAAGACACCTAATTCAATTTTTTTCAAATAGTCAGTTTGACTAATTGAACTAAATAATGAGTAGTTTGTATCTTGGGAAGCTATCGTTTTAGTCTCTCCAAAGGCAGTGAGCACTAGTGCTTCTGTGCATGTGGCACCTTTTTAGGACTCTGCTCTGTCTCTACATGTCTGTCTGCGATGTGTGTTTGGAAAGAAGGACAGCTTTCACGACTCATTCACTACTGGGTGCCAGGTGGGGATGTTTACACAAGGCTTCCTGGTGCCAGGCTGACAGACGTTCCTCTTTACCAGGTACAATCTGGAAACATGACACAAGTTACGAGCCAAAAAACTTGACGGTACACTGAGTGTCTTCGGGACACCCTGCAGAGCATGGCATTGTTAGACAGGGGTGTCCTGGTTTTAATCTTTTTGAGAGCTCTGCGGACAGCTACAAAGGTTCAAAGATATTTCACTGCTATAGAGAAGTGTGTTTTTTGTTCAAAGTTAAAATGCTTTCTTCTATCCCAGCCTAATGTGCATAGAAACCTCTTTGGTAGATTAAGTTGTCACCTTTAACCTCAGGTTGTTGCAGAGGGACTGTCCGTGTAAAAAGTGTGCTTTGGATAAAAGTGTCTTTATATACAAATTACACAAATATACAGTTTTAACAATAAAGTGGCTGGTTGCATAAACTCATCATTTTTTTTCTTCAAGAATAAGTCATTTACATAAAAAAGTAGATTTGTCTAATTTGAATCCGAAAAGAAAGACTAGGGGTGGGGGGGGTGGATTCTAAGTCATCCCTTTATTACCATTTTATTACCATCATATATGCATCATTTGTTAGCAAAGTGAAGAAAATTAGTTTGTTAACAAGATTACCAAGAAGGAACATTGTGTTTAGAGGTTTACTAGAAGAAAAGACCCCTCCTGTCCATCAACTGCCCATCAATGATATAAGACTAAGTTAGAGGGCGATATCTAGAGAAAATGAGAGAGAGAGAGAGAGAGAGAGAGAGAGAGAGAGAACAATCAGAGAATCAATGTACAATGTATTTGCTCATTGATAGCATTCAACATCATACCTAAGTTCTGATGAGCATCTTTGACCCATAAATCCCTCCACTGTGAAAGAGAGTGTGATCAGTCATCAGAGGGAGAGCAGGCCTGAGGTCAGACGTGTTTGACAAGCACCACCAGGAGAGAGGATGAGACCATTTATCTGCAGAGATAAGATTACAGAGACGGCAGAGAGAAAACAGGGCAGGGGAGTGATAGCAAGATGATAGAGTGGAAGTAAAGGAAGTAATGGAGGTGTGTCAGAGTAAGGCCTGAAAAAACATTGTTAATTCAGTATAAGAGACCATTAAAAAATTACCAATGTGACCATAGTTTCCAAAAAATGCATAATTGGTACAGATATTGAAAAATATTGAAAAATTAAATGTTTCTTATCCTTAGAAATGAAAAATTCTTTGCTGACATTGATGGTTCCATTCAGAACCTTTAAAATCCATGGAACCTTTCCGTGGTTCTTTGGGTTAACACTTTATTTTAAGGTGATGTAGTTACATGTATAGTGATAACAGTAAATTATGGATAATTACAAGTAACTAACCCTAAACCAAACCCTAACTCTAACCGTAACTCTATAGTATGTACATGTAGTTAATTAATATTACTCAGTACTCATTGTTTGAGCAAGTACAATGTAACTATGTCACCTTAAAATAAAGTGTAACCAGGTTTTGAGTTCAAAATCCATGATTAGATAAATTTACTGAAAAAATATGATAAACATACGTGTAAAACGTGCACTACAAAAATGTTAAGTGCAAATTAAATGTTACAGTTAAAAATAAAGTTTCAAAAGGGGTATTTTACATAAGTTTTTATGTGATGCCAATCATTAATTTTTGTAATTACATTTATAATTACACTGTTGACATATTCCTTATACCTTAACCCACCCATAAACCTACTCATATAAAACCTGTCCCTAACCGTACCTGTATCCCTCCTCAGTTGCAGCAAGTGTTTTGCAATACAATATGAACACAATAAGTACGTACATTGTACTTATTTTTTATGTAAGTACATAATAGTTAAGGCCACCTAATATAAAGTGGGACCCAAAACCTTACGATTCTCCATTATATATAAATTATACAAATATACAGCTTTAATAATACATCTTCAGATACTTCAGATACAACAAAACTGTGGTTACCATGGTCATGTTTTGTAAGGGAAAAAAATGTTCTAATAATATGTAAATACATGTATTTTATTGGTCTCCAGCATTTCATTTCATGGTGATGTTGTGCCAGTAAATACATAATCCTAAGAATTAACTTCTAACTTCCAAGGTTCTTCCATAGGAAGAGTGGAATTAAGTCGTTTTGCAGGGTACAGTACAGCTACCAAATTTTGAGTCTGGACAGAACAATAACATGCAATTCTACGACCAAAGATGAAATGTGACACAAACCAGCTCCTCGAGGACAGCGCGACCGGCCCTGTCAACAGCCCGATCAATATGCAATTTATGGCTTTACATCACAATTCACGCCAATGAATTGCCATGTCAGAAATAATTGCGTCCAACAAAAATAAATAGAATAAATAAAGGATGAATGAAAGGTTGGCTTCCAGCGCTAATTGACATCTTGTATGCTTTATCGTGAGTGCAGACACCTCAGACCGGGTCCATAATACTCCAGTTCATTACGTGAGGTGTGAGAACACAAAGCAGGCATTCACTGCAGGCCAACAGACACAGAGCCGCAGGAGTTCGGAGGGGGGGATATATGAAACACAGGAGCCGTCGGCTGTTTCTCTTGTAATTGTCCCAAAGGCTGCTGCAAGTTTTCACCCCATCATAGACCCCCTCTCTGTTCCTCTGCATAAGCATCCAGCTTGCCCTGCCAAACCATTGGAAAAAGAAACCCATGCCTCAAAAGACTAGCCGCTGTGGGCAGAGGTGCAGGGCATTCAGTGCTAACATCAAATGCAGCCTTTTGTGCATTGTTATAGAAAACAATGAAGGGGATATTTATCCAAATTCAAATCGGAGGAGGAAAAAACCCTACTTAACAATAAGAAATCCCTCACACTGAAAGCGTATCCTTTGTTTTGACAAGCGTAGCAACTGCTGGTGCCACTAGAGAATAAATGCGCTGCTAAGTGGCTAATTTTAAAAAAAAATTGAAAAAATAAATAATAAACCAAACATACATGCTGCAAACCATACTAAATGAACTGAAAATGAAAACATTGCCGGGTACATTTATTTTTAGAGAGCCAACAATTTACTAGAAGTAGAATCTGATTGGTTGACCAACTTTCTAAGGTGTGCAGTTATATTTCAGGTAAATGCACAGCTATAGTTCTGCAGGACTTGATCGCACTGCAGTTCCATATCAGTTATTTCAATAGTCCTACAGCCTGACCAAGCAAATACAGTAAAACAATAGGATGAAAATTACAAATTATTGTCATACGTTTTATTGTGTCCTGAAAGCGCATACTCTCTCACTCTCTCTCTCTTTCAAACATACACACGTACTGTATAGTACGGACACACACTCACACAGAAATGTTTTGTCAGTGCTGCTCTGATGAATCAATCAGTAAAATAGTTTAGCAACTTCTTAAAAGATACATGACTCACCAGTGAGGTAATAACTGTGTGGTTCTTGAGGTAGATGAACTTATAGTTTTACTATTAGTAGAGACACTGCTGCCATGAGAGGCACACAGACTCTGATAGGCTAATTCACATACACAGCATCAACTCTGCTCAGACTGCATATGGTCCCTCTCTATATAGTAAAGTATTATTATTAAAGTGACACTGAAGCAGAGTTAAAGTTAATGAGATAATTAAGTGATATAGTTATGACTGAGCATTAGTGATGAACACCTGCTGTTAACAAGCATGATCACTGAAGAGAAACACAATAACTGCAAAGGACTTCCAGCCACAGCCTTAGATGAAATCTGCTCAAGATAAAAGACATTAAATCTCTCAAGATCTGATTAAACAACTTCACAAACAGCATATTATCTCATTAACTTTAACTCTGCTTCAGTGTTATTTTAACTCTATGTAGAGAGGGACCATATGTTCTCTGAGCAGAGCTGATTTAACTCTTTCTCTCTCTCTCTCTCTCTCTCTCTCTCTCTCTCTCTCTCTCCCTTGAGTGCGTTAATAACTGTATCAACTGTATTATTCTGCTATCAAGGCTCAAGCCTCCATTACTAGTTCTGAAATGACATTTTGGAATTAGCAACGGAGGCTTGGGATGAGAACCGTAAGAAATTAATCGCACACGCAAGAGTGTTTTAAGGACAAAAACCTGACAAATGTCTTGAAATACAACATTGGAACAGTGTCTTGAGGAGTGGAAACCATAGCATAAGTGGAATAATTGACTCTGGGCCATTGAATTTTTAGAAAATAATGCGGCTACGACGCGAAGCGGAGTAAAATGTACTTTATTGTCATTTGTCATTGCACATTTGTGATGATGAAGTTGCAATTTTTAAATATATAAACTTTGAGTGTAATATCAAATAATATACTACAGTAAAAATTATAAACAAGTACTTTAGTATGTTAGTCAACACATCAAAATTAGTGTATTTCTTTAAAGCATGAAAAAATATTATTAAAGCATGATGATTTAAAATGTACTCTGAAATAACACTTTTCATTTTACATCAGTACAAAGTATACTTTTAAAAATGTACGTAATAGCATCGGCCAATACTAAGCCAGCATTCTGACGTTGAACCTAGAAGTGCTGAATGTAAACTGCGAACGAGAATGACACAGAAGAGAAGATATTGTTGAATGAAATCATTATTTTTGTTTTGTTTTTGCACACAAAAATTATTCTTGTCGCTTCATAACATTAAGGTTTAACCACTATAGTCACATGGACTATATTAACAATATCTTTTCTACCTTTCTGGACCTTAACAGTGTAATTAAATTGCTGTCTATGGAGTCAAATACCTCTCGGATTTCATCAAAAATATTTTAATTTGTGCTCCAAAGATGAACGAAGGTATTACGGGTGCTGAACAACATAAGGGTGAGTAATAAATGACAGAATATTAATTTTTAAGTACACTTCTGTTTTCACAAGGGAAGTCAATTTGGACTGGTGCTTTAAAGGGTTATTTCACCCAAAAATTAAATTTCTGTCATATTTACTCATCCTCATGTCATGTCCCAAACCCGTAAGACCTTCGTTCATCTTTGGAACACAAATTAAGATATTTTTGATGAAATCGGAGAGTTTTTTTAATCCCCCATAGAAAGCAACATAATTACCACATTTAAGGTCCAGAAAAGTAGTACAGACATCGTTAAAATAGTCAACATGACTGCAGTCGTTCTACCTTATTGTTATAAAGTGACGAGAATATTTTTTGTGCGCAAATCAAAACAAAAATAACGACTTTATTCAACAGTTTCATCTCTCCCCTGTCAGTCTCATGCTGTTTACATTGTATAGACAGTGCAGGCTTTCGGGTTCACTGTATTGGCCGACGCTGTTCACGTGCACGTAATTTGTTTTTTGAAGATGAATAAAGGTCTTATGGGTGTGGAACAACATGAGGGTGTAGAATTAATGACAGAAATTTCCTTTTTGGGTGAACTAACCCCTTAAAGAAATGCACATATTTCTATGTGTTGACTAACATACTAAAGCACATGTAAAGTACTTGATTATAATTGTTATTGTAGTGTGTTATTTGATATTACATTCAAAGTTAATATATTTTTAGACGTGTAATAATATATCCATGACATAACACATTACAAAAACATTACATTCAGTTCGCACTTAAGTATAAAGGTCATTATTTCTGTAAAACATCTTCTTCTCTAAAAGTCTGCTAAAGCATACTTCTTTTTTCACAAGGGACAGTTTACTAGATTTGTTAACTAAACTATGGATTAACCAGGTTACCACATAACCAGGATTAACAGTCAAAGAAGTACATAAAAAAACACACCTAGAATAATATAGTCCTGATTGAGTCACATGCCACTGTACATATAAAGGCTATCAGTCATAAAGCACTTGCGTTTCCATTGCCTCCAGACTAGCATTCCATCAAATAAGAGAAAGAAGGATGGAGAGAAAATGAGAGAATGCCCACATCCCCCTCATCCTAAACCTCAAATCCATTAAATGAAACAAGTTTCAAAAGTCTCTTTTATTCAGCTCAGAGCTCAGGTTTGACCTCCACCGTGAATATCTGCTGTGCTCTGTAGTGAAATCTGTAAGTAATTATGTCACAGCTCAGAGAAGAACAGGTCATTTGTAAGCTACTCATAAGCAGAGGAGTTCAAGCGTTCAAAACAAGACCGATTCAGACCTGCTCTTCTCATTCATAACCACACTCAACTGAAAGCAAACAGAGCAAGGGATAGAAGGCCCTCATCCTCTGCTCAGGAAATAGATTGAAGAGATAAAAGGTCTGATAAGGCGTGTCTGCGAGCAAGAGGTTGTTTTGCAGGAACCAACGCAGACTTCCTAGAGTAAAAAAAAAGATTTATAAAGAAACAAGACAATAAGACAATTCAGTGGCTTAAAATGAAAAAGAAAGAGAGAGTGAATAAAGAAAGCGACGGAAGCACAAAAGTACCTGACAAGAAACTAAGTAGCATAACATCCTGTTACCCTCAGATGTTTTCAGAGCTGTGATTGGGCAATCGAAAGTTCAATAGCGAGGTCAACATCCCCACCTCAGCCAGGTTTAAAAGAACCAGTGTTCCATAATAACAAATATTTCAGAGATTGTGGCTTTACTTAATTTGTTTGGCTGAAATTGTCAGAGTTGGATCTCCACAAGTTTATATATATATATATATATATGTAATCATTTGCTAGTAAAGGTGTTTTATTACAGACAAACTAAGTTTGAATCTCTTTTCAGATTCCAGGCCTGCCCTTGTGAAAAAGTAATATACTTTAGGATACTTTTAAAAAGAGTACTTGTCACAGAAAAAAAAAATGCTTTAACCCTGTGGTGCTGTTCGGTCATTTTTGACCAAATATTTTAGGCTTTGGTTTTTCAGAATTTTTTTTACTTCATCAGAATGGTACGAAACTTGGTAAATTTTTGACACTTGCTATGTCAACACACAAACAAAAAAATCATGGACATGATTCGAAAAGGTTAAATGATCCTGGAAAAAAATAAGTCACACTTGTACTGAAACGAGTCGGAAGCAAATTTCATCTAGTGGAAATGTTTGGTACTGCGCCCAAAGAAAACCTTTCTCCAAGCTAATTTTTTGAGAAATCAACAAGAAACTTGTTACACTTGTTAAGCTTTGATTTTCTCACAGTTTTAGAGTAAAACATGTTTTGGAAAATATATATTTCATATAAAACTTAAAAATGAAATTTTTATGCATTTTTCATAATAATACTTTTAGAACTTTTTAAGGGTTCTTCTTTTAGGGGTAAAACGAAGTTCGAAATGCGTGACTAGCGATAAACTGTAATCGAACATCTGACGCCGCCCACACTGCTGAGATCGACGGTTATATGAATATGTAAATATGTGCCATGCATTTTCTTCTCAGTAACAAAATAAACACAACAAAAATTAGAAAACAGCAAGCATTTATTATAGAAAGCATAAGAAAAGCGTTTGATCATAACACCATGGGTAGGCCTATGTTAGCACGAGCTCTGCAAATTAGCACTCCAGTCACGTCACGTCTTCATATAGCACTTTATTCAATAGATTGTATAAAATCAAGCAGCTTTACAGTATCAAACATGAAAAACAGTGTTAGTGCCCTATTTTTTTTACAAGCACAACTTCATTTTGTACTATAAAGTTGCTATCCAATGTGTTCATGTTTTCACCCACGGAGCTCTTACCTCAACAAACTCAAATACACGAAATGAGTCAAAGACGCGTTCCACGCGAGAGAAGGCGGAGCCTCGGCGCACACCTCCTATTACGTTATCATCACGAACCAATGGCAGTACGAAGTTGTTTTGCAGCTGAAGCGAACTTTTCCTGATATTTCGCTTTGGCAAGCCGCTTCGAGCCGTTCCAAAAAGAACACAAAACGAACTTCGTTTTGGCCTGATTTGGTTCGAAATGACGTCACATCAGTTCGTTCTTCGATTTCGTTTGAAGTATACCGGGGCCTTTACTCTTTATTTTAAGGTGACATAGATACGTTGTACTTACTCAAATAAGTACTGAGTAATATTAATTAACTATATGTACTTACTATAGAGTTACGGTTAAGGTTAGGGTCTGGTTTAGGGTTAGTTAGTAGGCCTACATGTAGTAACGTGTAACTATGTCACCTTAAAATAAAGTGTTACTTTTTTAGTTTCACTTTTTAAACTATTCACTTCAGCAATAAACTGCCAAGTATATCTTCTTTAAAATGAGACCAAACATAAGACTGTGCACCAAAGCATTCAAGATTTATAACAGTTTAAGTTGGAAATTTCATTTTCAGGTTTATATTCAAAATTGATTAACTTTTTTCAGATTAAAATAATAAATCAATCATAACTATGCAATAAATATATTTTACTACCATAAAATCCCTTACAAATACAAAATATTAAATAAAAAAACATTATCAAACTAAAATATAGTATATTAATTCTATTGAAATGAAACAAATCGGTCATTTTTGACTGCCACGTGAGCAGCACCAGAGGGTTAACAGAATATGCTTAAGTGCAAAGTCAATGTAATGTTTTGGACACCTTATTGCATGTTAATTACAATTAAATGAAAATGTATTATCCTTTAAATTTATATTAAATAGAATTAGCTGAACTTAAAGGGATAGTTCACCCAAAAATGAAAATTATCCCCTGATTTACTCACCTTCAAGCCATCCTAGGTGTTTATGATTATCTTGTTTCAGACGAACAAAATCAGAGATATATTTAAAAAATATTCTTAGCCCTCCAAGGTTTATAATGGTTGTGAATGGCAGCCCAAATTCTGAAGACAAAACAAAAAATGCATCCGTCCATAAAAAATGTAACCCATACGACTCCAGGGGGTTAATAAAGGTCTTCTGAAGTGAATCGATGCATTTTAGTATGAAAAATGTCCATATATAAAACTATAAATTCAAATAACTAGCTTCCGGCGGACAAATGCGCAAGTCGACACAGAATTCAATTTAGACGGAAGGGCAACCTTTGACCTGACACGATGACGCAATGACGAACGGGGAGGTGTAGAGGAGAGAGCAAAACAAAACACCGGTCACGAATTTGAAGTCAAAAATGAGAATTTTTAAAGAGAAATGTCAGAGGATTTCGATATAAGAGAAAAGGAGCTTGAGTTTGTTGCACAGCCTTATTTGTTTGAACCGTGAGAGACGTCTAAGATTGCTGCTCTTACATCTTGCGTCATATATCGCGTCAGTAGGTTACTCTTTTGACTTGTGCAGCATGCGTACAGTCATCCGCCTGACACTTTATAAAGTTTTAAATAAGGATACTTATCTTACACCAACGCATAGATTTGCTTCAGAAGGCCTTTATCAACACCCTGGAGTCGAATGGATTAATTTTTTTATGGATGGATGCATTTTTTTTTTTTTTGTCTTCAGAATTTGGGCTGCCATACACAACCATTATAAACCTTGGAGTACTAAGGATATTTTTAAATAGATCTCTGATTGTGTTCATCTGAAAGAAGATAATCATAAACACCTAGGACGGCTTGAGGGTGAGTAAATCATGGGATAATTTTCATTTTTGGGTGAACTATCCCTTTAAGATTGTATATGTGTGATGTGCGGATGTGCCTGGACCTTTCAAAAGGCAGGATAGACATCTTAGCATGATAGCATCGTCTCTGATGGGCGACTTCAGCAATCAAACATCTGACTGTAAGCATTCTGTCTTATCATACTTCAGCTTTACTGAATGATGCCAATCAGACCTCAACAAACAAAATATTTGATTTGTGAAGGAAGTACCATACCCCATACATTATGGGTAGGAAATCCACTGCACTCACAGATTGAGAAAATAAGGTTTCATTATTTTGCCAGTTTAGTAGTCTGCATGTCTAAACAGCTTCTTTCAACACAAATAACCCAGTCACATTACTTTTGAGTCTTACTATATTCATTCATTTAGATGTAAGCAGTTTTTACAATTTATTTCTTCAAAGTTATATTACTGTGAATGTCTGTAGTGTTAATCGTCATAATAAATCACAAGATAGGTGTTTCTACTGTGTTTATGCAATGCATGTAAATGCTGATCTATTACAAAACAGATTTAGCTGTGCTAATTAATTATTCATGAATATTAGACATGAATATATATAGATCTGAGATTTATTAAGAGAAATTATTTTAATTTTGATGACTTTTTTTTTTTTTATAATAAATCAATCTCTTTTATTTTTGCATTTTTATTTGCCCTCCCTGTCCTCCAATAACTTTTCTAATGCAATCTCCTGCCGCATATGCATCTATTGTAAATGCATTACTGTAAACATGATCTTTTTTTTAAATAATGACTGAGGGGGAAAAAAAAACCTTTATGTGGAAGCAGGCAAACACTAGTCCATGTTTTTAAGGGTAACCATATGTCACAAGGCCTTGACTTGTGGAAGCAGTGTGGTGGATTCAGTGACAAACTGATGACCGCAAAATTACAGACTCCTGAACCAAACTTCTAATTAACACATCACCACAGTACCATAGACAGGCTTATTTTGGATTGCCATAGTCATGAATTCATCTGTGTTTAGATCAGCATGTGCTGCATATACATTCACTGGCCACTTTATTAGGCACACCTGTTCAACTGCTCAGTCACACAAACATCTATGGCAGCAACTCTTTTGCATTTGAGAAGGGTCTGGCTGCAGACCATGGGTGAGTGGAGCTTCACTCTCGAACAGGAAATATATCACCTCCACTTGTGTTTTACTAGCATCTACACCTACCCCAACCCTAAACCTACCCTTACAATAATGAAAATACAGTAATTAAATGACGCAATATTGATTTGTGTTTTATTAACATCTGCACCTACCCCAACCCTAATGCTGTGTTCACACCAAACGCGAATAGAGCGTCTGGCGCGAATGATTTCAATGTTAAGTCAATGTACAGACGCGTTTACGCGCGTCTGGAGGACGCGAATTGAGCGTTTCGCGCGATACGCGCGAATGGTGCTTTTTGTGCATTTAGCGTTTGACGCAAATTCGCGTCTGACGCCCGAGTTGAAAAATTTGAACTTTGGCGTAAATTCGCGCCGCGTTAACCAATCAGGAGCCTGCTTGCTGCTGTGGCGGCAGGCCCGCCCGGAGTCACTCATTCAAAATGGAGGAACGACTGATATTATCAGTGAGCAGTCACCCACAGATTTATGACACAAGTTCATACTTCAGACAGGAATAAAAAGGACCTCGCTTGGAAGAGTGTAGGTGAGGAGACTGGGCTACCTGGTAAGTTGTTAATACACATTTCACTTTTAAATCACGTACACGTTTATCGAACCGCGGCCTTCCCGCGACGCTGACTCCTACGCCGCTGTTCTGCTCTCCAGAGCAAATACAAAGTGGTAGCTCTCTCGATGAACGCACGATCAACATCAGCCATCTTGCAAACAGACAACCGCCTAGCACTTGCCCCTCCCACTCGCCTCGGACGCGCGTCAATTTAGCTTCAAACGCTTGTTTTGTACGCGCGTCTATTTCGCTCTAGACGCGCGAATGCATTCAAAATGTTCAAGCGGCAAACTAGACGCGGTAGACGCGAATTTGACGCTCTATTCGCGTTTGGTGTGAACACAGCATAAGCATACCCTTACAATAATATAATTACAGTAATTAAATGACGCAATATTGATTGGCGCGTGCCCAGCAACCATAGCTGTAGCTAGCTCCACTAGTGGAGGTCACTCGCCCCCTCAGGCTGCAGCCAGCGCCTATTGTTGCATTTAGACATGTAGGCTGCATCCGAAAACTTAGGCAGCTGACTTGTTGCCTCGCTGCCGTCAGTCAATCACTTCACAGGCAGAATTTGCGCATGAAGGCACCTCACGAAACTGACTTCTGAGGCAGCGTAACGGTTTAAAGATCTACAGCAAAATAACGTGAGCTATGGTGATAACTAAGCGAATATTTAATCACTAGTAATTTCTTGCTAGAAATGACATCAAAAGTGGAAAACAATGGTCAAAAACATACATTTACACACAAACTGACCACCAACTGCAACTTTCAGATGAAGGTATCTCATGAGACAGGTGAAGCTAACTTTGGATTTGGACGTGCCTTGATGCCTTACTGCCTTGGAATGCGTCATCTGAAGGCAGGATTTTCAGTTTTGGGATGCAGCCGTAGACATGGTCACGATGATCTGCTAAAGTTCAAACTGAGCATCAGAATGGGGAAGAAAGGTGATTTAAGTGACTTTGAAAATGGCATTATTGGTGCCAGAGGGACCGGTCTGAGTATTTCAGAAACTGCTGATAAGGGGTTCTACTGGGATTTTCTTGCACAAGCATCTCCAGGGTTTACAGAGAATGGTCCAAAAAAGAGAAAATATTCAGTGCAGCAGTTCTGTGAGTGAAAATGCGAGGTATGCAGAAGAGCATCTCTGAAAGCCACTTGAAGTTCAACCCTGAAGCAGATGGGCTACAGCAGCAGGTGCCACTCCTGTCAGCTAAGAACAAAAAACTGAGGCCACAATTTGCATGGGCTCACCAAAATTGGACAACAGAAGATTGGAAAAATGTTGTTCCCTACTGAGCACTGTTTAAATGCCACAGCTTACCTAAATATTGTTGCTGACCATGCCCATCCCTTTTAGGACCACAGTGTACCCTGATTGTTACTTCCAGCAGGATAAATGTCATGTCATAAAGCTCAAATCATCTCAAAATGGTTTTGTGAACATGACAATGAGTTCACTATACTCAAATGATCTCGATCCAATAGAGCACCTTTGGGATGTGGTGGAACAGGAGATTCACATCATGGATGTGCAATGTCCGACAAATCTGCAGTAACTTTGTGATGCTTTCATGTCAATATGGTCCAAAATCTCTAAGGAATGTTTCCAGCACCTTGTTGAATCTATGCCATTAAGAAGACAAAACGAGTATACGTCAGTAAAATGAGTATATATCAAAACGAGTATACATTAATGTTGTGCTGCTCTGTCAGACTGTATGCGTCTGGTAGCTGTGGAAGAGGCAAAAGAAAGGAGCAAAAATAAGACATGCAGGTGTTCAAGCATTGATTGAATTAGCCTAACAACCAACTAGCTCATAGAATGCTGAAATAGCAGTCTTTCTGAAAGTTTTATTTCTTTGGCTGACAGCTATACTTTCTGTACCATAAATCTCAACCATTTAAAAATAGCTTTCTGTGTAAATGCTAAAATGAGATAAATTTGCTGTGTAGCTGCTGCCGTGTGTAAACAGGAGGCCTGCTCTAAATGAGTGCTGAGTTATGAGTGTTTCTTGCTCCAGAGTTTGACTGCTCTCTCTCACTCCCCCTGGGTCTTTGGGGCTGTTGCCTGGAGCATGTGATGAACAGCCTCCATCTCATCCACTTCCTCTACCCTGGCTATGTTTCAGATAGAATAATTCCATGCTACTCATATTATTTCTACAGTATATAGGCAACTTTTCATTGTTCATAAAATACACAGAATTAGCTACTACATTTTTTATTCCATTTGTTGTAAGGGTTAGAATTAAGGACGCAAGGTTATAGTTGTTATTTCACAAAAAGTATATTTTAATTTCTCTAAATAGTTTTTAAAAGACTGACACAAATCATACATTCACAATATTATAATAGCACTTTTTTTTTTATAAGATTCCAAAATTGTTCCAAATTAGAGAAGTTTCTCCAGGAATTCTCTTGTGAAAAAATATGTGCACTAAATTGTATGTGTACTTTTAGTGTACTTCAAAACCTAAAAGTAAATAATAAAAAATGTACATGCATATTTTAGGGCACACCTCCCAGAGAGCGCTCCACGGGACAACTTCACCGCATTCATGGAGTGGGTGCTGGTGAACAACGATTTACCATTCACCAGCTGCCATGTGGAGGATGACACCAGCCCCACTCCAGCCCCACAGCCCAGTCAGCTTTCACCCCACCAGAAAGAGCTACTTTGAACATGGCATTGTTGGTGCCAGAGAGGCTGGTCTGAGTATTTCAGAAACTGCTGATCTACAGGGATTTTCTTGCACAACCATCTCCAGGGTTTACAGAGAATGGTCCAAAAAAGAGACAATATTCAGTGCAGCAGTTCTGTGAGTGAAAATGCGAGGTATGCAGAAGAGCATCTCTGAAAGCCATTTGAAGTTCAACCCTGAAGCAGATGGGCTACAGCAGCAGGTGCCACTCCTGTCAGCTAAGAACAAAAAACTGAGGCCACAATTTGCATGGGCTCACCAAAATTGGACAACAGAAGATTGGAAAAATGTAAGTCCCTTGGCTTATCCTCATCTGGTGGTGTGGATCCGCCCTTTACCTTCCGCTCTCCAGCTCCATCTTGGCGTGAAGATCCCTTGTCTCCACCTTGAGCCTCTGAACCCCGGGCTCCACCTTGGCCCACCGACCCTTCTGTACTGCCTTGGTTCCTTGCTCCCTCCTCTCCACCATGGCCCCTCATCCAACTGGCTTCGTTGGGCTCCTTTGTCCCTCCATCTCCGCCTTGGTCAGGCAACACCGTTTCCATCATGGATTCCTGGCCTCCGATTGTGCATCTGCCCTCAATCTGTTTGGGTCTATCAGGCTCCACCTTCCCTCCGTCTCTGGCGCGGTTCTCGTTCATTCTGGCTCCACCATGGCCTTCAGGATCCCTGCTTCTGTCCCAAGAACTTTATACTCCCCTTCGGCCATCCAGACCTACGGTGTCACCCTGGCTCTGTCTCCTCGGCTCCGTCTGGATCTCCACAACAGTCAGCTCTGTCACAGGAGATCCCTGGCCCCTCCTCCCAGGCCTCCACCTCCTCCCACCTGTAACTCCTCCTTGGATCATCTTTCTGGCTGTGGTCCCTGCCTGGCTACTCCTGCTCCTGGCTCCCCTTTGGCTCCTCCCACCCTCCACTCCCCCATTGACTGTTTTGCCTGTCTCAGTTTGGTTTTGTATCAACCCTCTCCAGCTCCACGTCCTCCACCTGAGCTCCCTCCCTCCTCAGTTGGACTGTTACGGCACGACATGGTTGTTACTTCTGTTTCCCTGAGTGCTCCTGTTAGTTTTTGGATTAAAGACTATTTGTATTATATAATCCTGCATCGTGTGCATCGTTCCTAGTTACAGCCAATCCTGACATTTCCTATGTAGTCATTGATGATGGAAACAGAATTCTAAAGTGTTACTGCAGGATGTGCTATTTCAGGCCAGTTCACCACAGTGTTTCATTTGAGATATTAAAAACTCATACAATCAAAGATCTGTATCTCTAGGTGGATTTATTTCAAACCACAGACCTATACTGGATAATTTACCCTTTAATCTCCTGACATCAGCCACCGGAGAGTTGTGGACTTGCCAAAAAACTAAAAGTCCAGGGGCCTCATTTATAAAATGTTGTGCAGAAACCATCCTAAATGTGATCCTATGATCATTTCTCAGTACACACAGAAAACGAGCGTACACTTCTCTTTCAGACGTGAAATGTATTAATCGCAAATGATCTTGAACAGCAGTTGAATGGTTTCCGTTCTCTGCGTTGTAAACGACACCTAATCAATGCCATTTACATATAAAAGATCACCAGTCATCGTCCAATTCCTTAGCGCGCTGCAAGAATAGCTTAGATTTACAAAAACCTGCAGTAATCTGACTAAGAAAAGTGCGAATGTCTGCTCAGACCCTGCTGTGCCGCTAAGCACTTTCCACGTCAAAGACCGTTTTTATAAATATGAGCTTTGCCATGGATTTAAGCGTACACACACTCTAAGATCAAATCTTTGAGTACGCACGCTTTATAAATGAGGCCCCAGTTGACGTGAGCTCTAACAGTAGTTCCGCTTTAACAGAAGTTACTCCCGAAACAAGCTTTACATGTGTCATCTTTTAATTCATTCTATACAACCAAATAGGCAATTTTAAGATAAGATAGTGCTGTCTATTCTTGCAACCAGGATGTGACGTACAGGAGAGTTTGGGGTGGGCTTTAAGCCCCTTGGGGAAGTCAAAAGAAAGAGTTTTATATATATACAGCTATGGAAAAAATTAAGAGACCACTTAACATTGATTTCTGAACTTGGAGTGGTCTCTTAATTTTTTCCATAGCTGTATATATATATATATATATATTTCTTTAAGATATGAAAAACACAACAGCATTTTCCAAAAAACCGTATCAGCTCTGTAAAATACAGTAAAAATGTAAACATATTTAAAGAACCTGTAAATTTTAACTGGTAAATCCAACAGCCCTTTTCTGCTAAATTGGCAAGGCAATGCTGTTACTAAAAATGTTTTTGTATTTTAACATAAACTGACAGTACAGCTAGTTGTGCAGCCCAACATTAAAACACCTTCTAAAAGACACTGAATATTTACATTCTGTCATGTGTACAGAATGTTACAGTGTACAGCTTTGTATAATGGCATTGTTGTAGCTTTGTTGTGGCACATCACTACTAAAATGAATGAACAAATGATTAAATAAATGATGTTTTATTAACGAAATTCGGGAGGAGCAATGTTCAAATAATCAGACTAATCATCACATCATTTCAGCCAGCTGTCAACAATCAGTAAGTCTAACTAACACAGTAGACTCACCTATATTCCTGGACAGTGTTTTCCAGCATCCCTCCACCACCCTGTCTCCTCACACTCACCTGGTTATCACTTCCTCACCAGAAATACGAGGGGAGTACTCTGGGTTCGGGCCAAATACAGAGCTCAAAGCCCTCTCCTCGGACAGCATGCCAAATATGCATACTATTACACATTATGCATTTATTATCTGATTATTTGTAAGTGTGAACTCGTGAAATAAATCTAAACATGCAAATCTGTTCGTGTGAGAGTTAGGGGTAGAGTATAGACAGTATGATTTAATATGAAAACAACTGAAGTCAATGCAATGTCTTCATCATGATGTGGTCTAGAAAAATGGAAAAGTGGACACAGAGCAATTGTGTTTAGAATAGGGAACATCTTTGGTCTTGAGAAGATAAATACACTACTGTCAGACAGACCCAGGGCAACATCTGGGAACAGTGTGTGTGTGAGAGACGATAATGTAACTAATACATAATGCACACAAGTATACATTTGTCCTTCACTCACTGAAAATGAATCAGAATGATCAGGGAACTGAGTGAAATACTTCACACTGCATACTAAAGAGAATAAACACCAATTCAATTGAAAAAACTTTGCCTGGTTAGTGAACATCATTCAACATGTGCTGGTTTTGATGGATTTTTTTATGCACAAACAGTGTCTAGGATCTTGAGAGTGAAAAAAAACCCCTCTGGAATGCAATGACATTGTTTCATGATATTTCATTTCAATATAATTTAATTTCAGTATTCTGTTTATTTTGTTCCAGTTTAGGTAAACCTCTCTTCAAATATATTTTGTAATGTAAACAAATCAATTACAATGAGTCTCCTTTCATTTGAATGCCAAAGGTCAAACAGGGGCCAAAAAAGCAGACAGAAAGCTAGAGTGCAATGAAAGTCCAAAGCCAACGATGACCACATGTCAGAGAAACCTAAAAATATGACTAACATATTAACTTACAGGAGTTCTAAACATAGGACTCATCACCAAGGCACTTTCAATAGGCACATGGGAGTCTGGACATGCGAACGGCATACCGGGCCAGAAAACCAGAAGACACTAAAAAAACCTGAAGGGTTCAAATGTATGTACCAAATATAAGCGATGAATCCCAATTTGCTCTAATTATGGAATATATGGATTCAGTATTCCTTAGTATATTGATTTTTAGGCTGATATAAACATGTATCTTGTCTTGAACTGTTAGTTAGTTAACCACTTTATTAATCCCACAAGCGGCAATTACAATAAGGCATGGGCAGCATATCACAAACCTCATTCCCAGATAAACATAAAACACATAAGAAATAACACACACACAAAATAAAAAAAGAGTAAATATAAAAATAAACAACAACAACAACAACAACAAACAGACAATTTCTGCATAATTACGAATTGCAACTGTTCTATGGACATAGAAAATAGAAAATCCTATATCCCTTAGTGGCCAATTTATCATAATATCAAAGACTTAAAAGGATAGTTCAACTAAATATGAAAATGATCATCATTTACCCACCCTCATGTGTTTCCAAACCTGTCTGACTTTCTTTCTTCGGCAGATATTTTGAATAATGTTGGCAACCAAATATTTTTGGTAACCACTGACTTCCATTGTAGGAAAAAAAAAAAAATAAATAAATAAATCTCAAAAACATCTTCAGAAATAGTCATACATGAGGGTGAAAAAGTTGTACACTTTAGCATACTTTTAAAAAGAGTAGTTGTTACATACATATATTTTTAAAAGAATATTCTAAAGTGTGAACAGAAAGTAATGTTTTTGGACACTTCATTGCATGTTACAGTAACTGCAATTAAATAAAAATGTATTTCCCTTTTGTAATTATTTCCCTTTATATTAAATTAACTTTAGAGTGCTTTTTTCACCCACTTATGTAAAATGTAAGAACATTTTTATATGTAAATTTTATCATTTATTCTCTTGTCTTTAAAATATGGTTAAAAGTGTACTGCTGAATATACTGACAATCATTATGGTAAACTAAAATATACTTTAATGCCATTTGAAACTTGCCATTCGAAAAACATACTACAGTTAAAATTTTAAGCAAGTACTTGTGCTTTAGTATGTTATAGTCAACACATCAAAATAAGTGTGCCTTTAAAACAGTCATAAAAAAGACAATCTTTAAGTATTTCAATACAATTAAGGGTCAGCTAAATTGGAAATACTGTGTCTCACTATATTAAGTGTATTTAACAACTATGTACTAACATTTAAATTAGTCATTAGATACATTGCACATATTTTTAACATTGTATATATACATATATATAAACCTGTTACAGCTGTAATTTTTGTAATTACATCTGTTGACCTTCCCTTACACCTTAACCCACCTATAAACCTACCCATGCCCCCAAACCTGACCCTAACCGTACCCGTATCCCACCTCAATCGCAGCAGAAGTGTTTTGCAATACATCATGAACACAATAAGTGCACTGTACCTAACTTTTTGTGTAAGTAGCAATTAAATGCACCTAATATAAAGTTCGCCCAAACACAGTTTTTTTTAATAAAATACAGATTTTACATGTATTATCTAATACTGTGTATTAGAGCTTTAGGTTGAAAGTGGGAGAGAGGAGAAGAAAGATATGAGAGACAGACAGAAGAGATATATTACACTGCGTTAAATCTAATAATGACAGACACAATATATCACATGGAGAGAATGGATAATAAATTTAAATCAGACAGAGGGACAGATGACAGCAGAAATAATAATGGCTTTGGGACGTTTCCAGCTTGCCACTGTGCCAACTCACCAAATGACAGCACTGAGAGGGAATGTGATAAGTGTTTCATGATCAGCTTTGAATCTGATACCTCATTTTCCACACCCGAAGAGCGATCCAGCCTGGCTGTCATAGTTTTCATATCGTCTCTCTAATGCCTTCAATGATTTTCTATTCTTCATCATTAATAGAGTATTTCACTCTTTACTTTTACTATTGTTAAATCAACTATTATTGTCCATTTTTCTCCTTCCATCTATTCTCACTTTTCACTCCTTCGCTTCCTAGCACTCATGCATAGATGCCTGAGCCAAACCTCTGGCCACATAAGCGGGGAATTGCAGTTTGTTTTAAGTAAATTTGCACATGTAATGATATCTCTATGTTAAGTCTGACAGCGTGCAGCAGCATGTAATTATTGTTTGAGGTTTGCGGAATATATTCCCATCAGGGTGATCACTTAGAATCTTGGGGGCCAGGACAACATGTTTATGAAGGCCTCCCATAGCTCCATTGAGTAGATTATACCATACAGCACTACAGTGAGAAAAGCTCTTATCCATTTATTTGTTCAGTAGTTCATACAAATGAGAAATAACCCTTGTGATAAAAAGTACACTTTAGCACACTTTTAACAAGAGTACTTATGGAAATAATGTACTTTAATAGGAAATACCTAAGGATGAACTCAATGTAATGTTATCAGACACTTAAGTGAATGTTATTCAATTAAATGAAAATGTGTTATAATTTAAATTAAGAGTACTTTTTTGACCCACTTAAGGTCATGTATTTACATCTTAATCCCAGTCATCTTTCGATATGTTTGGTTGAATGGTATGATCATTTGTACATTTGTGTTGTAAACTTCCCATAAATTGCACATAAATTGTATAACAACTGAGAACCCGACAATAAGCAATTGTATAGAAAAATTCTGTATATAAAAAAAAACAGGCAAGAGAAGAAAAAACAAGACAAACAAATAGACAGAGACAGAAATAGAGAAAAAAAAATATTCTCCAGGTTTAAAATGACACGATTTCACCACTGGTCACAGATAATACCAAAGTTTACTTAACCGTCCTGGAATATTTTTAACTGATGTAAACAGTCTGACCACAGAAACAATGAGAGCATATGTTTTCTAGATGACTGTCCTTATAAAACTCATCAACTGATTCTTCATACTTGACCTGCTTACAGTAAACAGGAATAAATCATAACTTTGTTCCCTGATCAGAAAAAGTCTGAATGTGAAAGTACCTTGTTGACTTTGTTTTGCTCCAGTTGTAAAATCACAATGGCGGTTGTGGTGGTCAGTGGGTCTATGGATAAAGCTGAATTCGATAAGCTACATTTATTTCTTTATTATAACACTGGGGCATGACAAATGTGCACATTAGGAGAAACAAGAGAGAAACACGCCAGTGTTTGAGGTTTGTGTTTCCTTTGGCCTCCTCTATGGAATTCACTTATTTGTGGAAATGTTAAGAATTCAAGTAATGGGCCCTACTAAACACAGTCAAACACAGAAAAATAATTGCAATCCTCAGCATATGAGGAACCATGACAACCGGACCTGTGAACGATCTTCTCTCTCATTTTACCTCTATCTTTGATCAATTAAATGCAGCCTTGGTAAATATAAGAGACTTCTTTCATTTATACATATTCTATATATCTATAAATCATCTACAGCAGTGTTTCCCAAACTTTTTTTCTGGGGACCCACATTTTAAATTCGATAAATCCTTGTGACCCAAAAAAACAGTAGGCCCATATAGTTCATATATCACAAAGAGAATTTATGCATTAACAAAATATGTATGACCATTTTTAAGGTCAGTTAAGCTTCCACTTAACTATTTAAAAGAGATACAGATATTTGACAAAGCACAATTATTTTTTATTTACCTTTATTTACAATAAGTAAAATGCAGAAGTGAAATGAGAAAGGAAGAGTTGTCAGGTCATCTCATTGTTTTCATATTCTCATCATTACAGTGTCAAGCTGGCCTCCCTCGGGGACGGTATTTTGGCTGTTGGCAGTGTTAGCCTGGTCTTTAGCTGTTTTTTTCTTCTTAATTAGCCAAGCGTCCATTTTTATGGCTGGTTGCCGAGTGCAGAGCGCAGCTAAAGATCAAAACAAAACAAAAAAAACGGAAGAAAACGACGAGCTCCCTCGTGCGGCTAATTGGTGAACTACACATATAATTTTTTAATCAAGAGTATATAGCACTGTGGCGAGCAAGGCGGGCGAGAGCCGTGAGGGAACGGCGCGAGGCCGGTGGCGCGAGTGTTAATGAGCTTCACCTGGGAGGCGCACCGGCCTTGAGTCCCTCACGGAGGAGCTCCGGGAGCATAAAAGGAGGAGCGACTACAGTGAAGGACGAGAGAAGACCAGGCCTGGACTTTACGTTATGTTTTATTATGTTTGTGTGGCCGGCAGACGTCCGCGAGGGTCTGCCGGCATTACTTTCGGTTTGTTCCCTATTCTACGTTCGCCGGTTCCCGCCTCCTTCTTCCCGTATCTACGAACTGTGTTACAAGCACACTGAAAAATAGTGCTCGACTTGGCGACCCATACAAAATCTCCCGCGACCCACTTGTGGGTCGGGACCCCGCCTTTGGGAATGAGTGATCTACAGTATATATTCTTTTCAACATAGAGAAAGCTGTTGTCATTGACAAGAATATAACATAGCAAAGTTGGTTCATGTTCACAGATCAAAAGAAATAACTTCAAGAAAAGTTCATATTATCACATGTAGATTGGAAGAAGGAATACTTTTAATAGTCTTTAATGATAAATGCAGGAGATCACTAGGAGTACACAGGAGATAAACCACAAGGCTATTAGATAAACTGAAGGCTTATATACGCAAGGAAGATAATTAACACAACAGGGAACAGGTGTGGAACTCAATTAACATCCATAGAAACTAGCATCATAAACGACTAACAAAGTCCAATAAAGGAGGGAGGGTGGGAACTCTGAAGGATGATGTGGAGCTGGAGAGGGAGGTGAACAAGGCAGGACTGGCATATGGAAACACCACTGTGGAGATGATGGCGGGAAGAACCAGAGAGGAGCTGATGGAGGGAGGATCCAGATGACAAATCAGAGTACAGCCAGGATGAAGGCCCACTGTGAAACCAATGGTGGGAAGAGCCAGGGTGAAGCCAGAGGTCTGACAACCAGCGGTGGAACCAGGAGAGCTGGAGACCCAGGTGGAGACACAGAAACCGGGCAACACCATAGGTCCTGGGGCCAAGGTGGAGCTGTGGTGAGGAGAGGCTGAGGAATCCCAGGGTGATGGAAGACTAAGGCACAGCTGGTGGGACTGAGGACCAAGGTGGAACCGAAGGGAAGGCAGAGCCTGATGGAGCCAAGGGAGGGAGTAGCCAAGGTGGAGCTGACTGGTCGATGGGCCGAGGTGGAGAGACAGGCTTGGCGGCCTGAGGCGAGGACAGGGGATCCACGTGCCAAGGCGGAGCTGGAGACCGGAAGACCAGAGGCGTATCCGCGCATCATATTTAATCAAACAGAGGAGGAGCAGAGGAACTGAAGGGAACCAGCAGAAGCAGGGCCGGAGGACTGGCTTGCTTAGGTAGAGGATGTGGGAGAGGGAGGCTGGGTGGGACCATCAGAGATGTAGGAGACTTGGAGCTGGTTGGGACCAGCGGAGACGAAGGAGACTTGAAGATGGGCAGGAGAAGATGGGGAATAAATTCTTCTACTTCCTCATCAAATATTACAGAGACCAGGCACAGCTCACCCTCAGCAGCGAGAGTGTAGGCAGGGCTTCCCCCATGCCCTCGTACGCCATGAGCACACCCACTGGGATGGGCGATTTTACCAACTCACGCACCTAGTCAGACTTTCGGTTGGGCTTGTGCTCTGGGGTGATGAATGGCTCTGGTGCTGGCATCGTGGCAGGCTTGGGCTCTGTGGTGGATCCTGGCATATTTACATTTACATTTACATTTAGTCATTTAGCAGACGCTTTTATCCAAAGCGACTTACAAATGAGAGTAGTAGAATCAATTAAATCAACATGAGAACAACAGTGTATAAGTGCTGAGTGAAGTCACAGTTATGTCAGTAAAGTGCTCATAGCGAATTTTTTTTTTTTTTTTTTTTCTTTTAAATAAATAAATACACAGATAGGAGAAGAATATTAGTCAAGGTAAGTGCTACTACTACTGGGTCAAGTGCTGACGAAAAAGATACGTCTTTAGCATTTTTTTGAAAATGGCTAGAGACTCGGCTGCTCGGATAGAGCGTGGTAGGTCATTCCACCAGCCAGGAACAGTCCCGGAGAAGGTCCGTGAGAGTAGGTCCGGCATATGCTCCATGCAGGACGTGGGAGGTTGCTGGCTGGGTTCTGGGTCCGGAGTGGTGTTGGCGTTGGTCTCATCCGCAAGGCAGACGGTCAGATGGGAGTCTTCGTTAGCCAGTACTTACTCCACGAAAAAATAAATAAATAAATAAAATATGTATATTTTATATATAATATATATATATATATATATAGCAATCAGGGAAGTAAGTGAGGCAGGCCAGTTGTAAAACGTCACATGTGGTCCTCGAGGGAGCTACTACTTCAAGTGTTTTTTGACCTTGGATGCATGTAAACCTTTAAAATATGAACATTTAAAATAGCATAATAGGGGCACTTTAGGAGAGAAAAGGAAAGAATATATTAACATAAAAAATGGCACACTTCAACTCTAAAGGTGCCATGTATTAAATATCCTACTTGGCAGACATCACTGAAATAAATGAAAAAATTGCATCACCTAAAAAAAAAAAAAAAAAAAAAAAAAAACTTTTTAGAAATGGAATCTCTTCAATAACTTTACTTACATTTCTATGACCTTGCCACATGGAATTTAAACTAGCTTTTTTTTAAGAATTATCTTTATTATCTTTATTTTATTTCATCACTCTGTACCATACTTGTTTGTCATCTACATGTATAAAGTCACATTCAGTGCCCCACTATTACACAAGTGGAGAAAGTCAAGTTATCAGATTTGTGAGTAGGATTTTTTACACTATTCCACCCTGTGAAGTGGAGCCAGATCATATCTCAAACATGACTTCCAAATTGCCGTCACTGTCACTTTGATCTCACACCCCAACTGCCCGCACAAGAGCTAAAAGTGTGCATGTGTTTATGGTTTTTGCACAGTTGAGAGTGTGTGCTGAGACAGTAAATATTTAGTGTCTATACAAGTAGGTGTGAATGTGTGTTTGAGGGTGTGTGTGTGTTTTGTGAGGAGGATGGCGGCTTTCTTTGGGTGACTTGATAAACAACTTCCATTACCAAGAGATAGTCTTTGTAAGAGTATCACAGTTTCACAATGACAGACCAGCCTGGGAAAAACATGTTCTGAGATCTTCCATGGAGTTCCAGCTGTCACTGCGGCAGCCACAGATGTCACCCTGGTTATGTAGCCTATAGCCAAAATCATGGAGCATCTTGGATTTCCATCTACACGATGGTGTGAATCTCAGCACTCTTGTTCTCTAGCACACTTCATAGGGCATGCCATTCTGACCCCATTATCCCTAATCAGGAACTAATCTCTCAGTGCATGCCTGCATTAAAAAAAACCCTGTTAGCATCTGTCTTTGTTGGTGCACCGTAAGTTAAAACTAAAAATAAAAGAGTTAATGTAGTAGCATTCAAACATTTGGAAATACCCGACATGATAAAAGCTTAAATTGCTGAAATTAATTTTGTTGACAAATTTATCGCACAAAGAGCGATATCTTACAAAATACAACCTAACTTTAACACAAAAAAATGAACAGTCTAGAACAATAACCATTATGTTTGCACAGCGCACACAACACCTCTGCCCTCCTGATTTCTCGAGCCTCTTCTCATTAGAAAAACGTACCTGTGGGAACGGTTTCGTATTACAAATACGTACCAATATGTAAATATAACTGCAGTTTCAATCTGAAATGTCCACTGAGTGGTGCTAAAAGCATGTTCAGTTTTTTGCCAGAACAGATAAACGTGAATATGGTACGTTTTTATGACGTTGGTTTTTATACGAATCACCGCAGTTCTGATTTGAAATATTGTCCGGTGAGTGGTGCTAAAAGTGTAATGCTCCATTATTTTATAAAAAAACATACCACCAACCCTACACCTAAACCTTCCCGATAGTGTTAACAAAAGTATATTTGACATAAAAAGCATCCGTAATCGTGCCTATTTAGCTTGTTTTGATCTCTCATCTCTGAGCTCTTTTACCGTGACACATATTCCCCTGGATTCATACCCAAGGCTTCCTCGTCCTAGGTCCAACTCTATGTCAGCTGTGCTTCCAAGCAAGCTTGTTATGTCAGAAAAGCGAAACATTCTCTCAACATGGGGACAGAAGAGGTATCAGCCAATAAATGGAAAAACAAAGTAACTTGCGTTACTTATTTGAAAAAGTAACTCAGATATTTTGTTGTAAATTTAAAAGTAATGTGTTACATAACCTTGAGGAGTAGAGAGGGGGGGCAACTGTAGTCTAATGTTTAGATAGTCGGACTTGTATCCCGAAGGTTCGAGTCTCAGTACCGGCAGGAAATGTAGGTGGGGCAACGAATGAACAGCACTGTCTTCCACTCTCATTACCACAACTGAGGGGCGCTTGAGCAAGGCACCTAACCCCCAATCACTCCCCGGGTGCCACAGCAAAGACGGCTGTATGGTGTGTATGTTCACTACTGTGTGTGTGTACTTGGATCGGTGAAATGCAAAGCACAAATTCCGAGTATGGGACACCATACTTGGCTACACGTCACGTCACTTACTTATAGAAATGCGTTACTTGTAATGCATTACCACCAAAACTGGTGCCCATAAAAAACACACCACAAATCCTTGTGGGTATTTTCCAGTGCACTGTTATGTGGTTGCTAGGGTGTTCTGCATGGTTGCCCAATTCACAATCCGACTGATTCTTCAATGTAGGTATACAGGATTTAAAGACATTTTATTGTTTGTAATGTGAAAATAGTCTCAGAAAAATGATAGCACTCCTCTCCATAACAAGCTGTACAATTTGAGATGTCATTCATTTGTGCAAGATGAATTACACACAAAAGTTTAATACTTGGGTTAGAGGTCTTGAAAAACTAGAGCAATAGATATTGTTGTTTGCCTTTGTCCATTATTAAGTAATTTGAAAATGGAAGTGTCTCAACCTGCATATGTCTATGCATATGTACAAGCAGACTCAAAATGACATTAACCCGTCTAAAATGTTGTAGGGCTGACCACAATCTGTTAAAGTGTGAAGCAGAAGGCTGAAGTGGAGGGTTTCATGAGAGTATTGTGTTAACAGCCATATGTCAGCTTGTTAAATGAGATTATAGAGCACTGTCTGTGCCGCTGTGGTGAAATCTGAACCTAATAATTTCAATGTAAAAGAAGATACCCGAAGAGGGGGCCTTTAGATGGCGGTTTGGAAAAACTTAAAAACAGCATATTAGTCCAACACAAGCAAAACCTCTAAGCAATTATGCCTGTTGTATTCAAAAGCATGATCAATTATTATAAATGCCCTTTCAACCAGCATTAGAACAGACAAGATCATTTGTAAGAGGTGCTGACACCACATAAAGGAAATGTAACATGTGTCGTCAAGCTGAGAAGAGAATCTCCCCATTCATATAAAGCATTCTTGTGTATTTGCCAGCTTAATAACGAGATTCATTTCAAACTGGCATATTGGTATGCTAAGACAAAAATAGTTTCCAGTAATGCCTTTACAATGAAAGTCTATGATGCAAAGCATACCAGATGGTTAAACAGCAGTGATGTGCACCTCACATTTATGTTAAAGGGGTGGTTCATTGCGATTTCACTTTTTTAACTTTAGTTAGTGTGTAATGTTGCTGTTAGAGCATAAACAACATCTGCGAAGTTAGGATGCTCAAAGGTCAATGCAAACGGAGATATTTTCTTTTAAAGAATTCTGTTTAAGGACTACAACAAACGGCTGGTAGGGATTACAACGATCTTTATCCCGGGTTGGTGACAACACTAACCCTAAAATTGACATAAACCCTGCCCCCGAGAACACGCAACAAAGGGGTGAGGCCATGTTATTGCAATACAGTACATAACACAAATGCAATAGCATGTCATAAAAGCAAGATGACAACATGAAAAGTTATAACCGTAATTAAACTAAACTATACCTGTTCTATCTTCATACAGCATATATTCTCTGGCTCTGTAGGCATCAAGAGTTCCCACATTTATCCGATTTATAGATTATCATGACAGAATATGCAATCAATAACTAAGTTAATTAAATCAGCTACATAAATTCATCAACTAATCATTCAGAAACGTCCTGTTGCATTCTACATGTTGTCACTTCTTCGAGTCTTTCCATCATTGTCCAACTCCCATTTGAACATAAAAGGCTGAACAATTTCTGACATTTTAAGTGAGTCTGCGTGAGGTAATCAGCGCTGCTAACATGAGCTCTTGAAACTCCGCCCTCTTCGTAGGAGCAGCAGCTCATTTGCATTTAAAGGAACACACACAAAAACGGAGCATTTTTGCTCATCCTCAAAAAGTGACAAATTTAACATGCTATAAAAAAATGATCTCTGGGGTATTTTGAGCTGAAATTTTACATACACACTCTGGGGACATCAGAGACGTATTTTACATCTTGTAAAAGTGGCATTATATGACCCCTTTAAAGTGCTTATATTAATTATTTAACGTAAAAAAATGTGTGTTATTTCAGCTGTGAAGCTCAATTGTCTTTCAGCTGCTGTCATTGTCTGCAATGTAGAAATTAGTCTTGCGAAGCCAGGCATTTAGACAGACAGCAGAAGGCCTGGACCTTATAACTTTCACTCACCAAGGACCACCCATGAGGATGTCTGACCAACATGTAAAGCAACCAATCACAGTTTGTTTTGTTCAGCGTCATGTTTAGGGGGGTAAAAATTTAAAGTCGCTGGGCTTGATCTTAAGATCATTTCTTAAATGTGCGTACGTGTGATTCAGAAAACGAACATACACACAAAAAAATGTGCTTACACCTCTCTTGCATTTGTGAAATTTTTGGTTAAGTTTTGGTATCTTGTCCGTCTGGAGTTCAAAAAAGCCTGACTATAGCCTTCTGGTTACCAGAGCAATCGTCTAGTGATTATTTTCACCAACAGAAGGGGCTGCAAACCACACTGCATACTTAAAGGGATTGTTCACAAAAAATAAAATTTGATGTTTATCTGCTTACCCCCAGGGCATCCAAGATGTAGTTGACTTTATTTCTTCAGTAGAACACAAATTATGATTTTTAACTCCAAACGTCTGCAGTCTGTCAGTCGTATATATGCATGGCAATGCTAACAAATTCTATGAGAGTAAAAAAAGCATGCACAGACAAATCCAAATTAAACCCTGCGACTCGTGACGACACATTTATGTCCTAAGACATGAAACAATCGGTTTGTGTGAGAAACTGAACAGTATTTATATAATTTTTTACCTCTAATGCACCACTATGTCCAACTTGAGCGCGCGCACGGCATCCGGTGCGTGAGGCGTGTACGCGCTCTGGCGTAGTTTAAACATGGTGCCTGTAGTACAACAGTTGTTATACAAATGGAAGTAAACCACTAAAAAACATGGTTTTATTACATCAAAACTTTTTTTTTTTTTTTTTTTTATAAATTTTTATTTTGTTACTTTTCATAAGGGCAGCCTTACAAATAAGAAGGACACATACAAAGATCTTGTTCACATACCTCAGTTGGATGTAGAAAAACCATAGGCACAGCTGATGCTTTAAGTCGAACGTGATCCTCTCCTGGGTATGTAAAATCATCCGGGGAAAAAATTATCGCTGCAGACCCTCAACAACTTAAGTGCGTTAATGAACAGCCGAAGAGCAATCAACCATAACTTCAGGCGAGCAGGCTCAGAAGTTGGGAATACGTGGAAAGTCACCACTCCCGAATGAGTTCGCGCAAGAGAACGTTATCTTTTATCTTTAAGTCGGTTTGAACAATCTGGATAAGCGCAAGTAAGTAGGCTACCATTTTGATTAGCCGTCCTACCTACAATGTTTGTGCACTGTGTAAACAATGAGTGGCATATACACACGAGAGATCGCTTGCGTAAACTACGCCACAGCGCGTACACACCTCACGCACCGGATGCCTTTAATCAACATAACTTTCCCTCCTTCTTGCAGCGAAATTTCTTCTCTTCTCTGATGACGTGTTTACTGGCATGAGGGTGGGGCAACCTGTCACTCACATGAAAACAATAACAAAACACAGCCATGCATCTAACGATCCAATCAATTTCTTCAAGTCCTACCCTACATTTTTTTTCTTGTTCAAGAAGCAGTTTCACTCAGATATACGTCCCAATAGGGACTATCGCAATTTCCATTTCTTGCTGTCTTCAAGGTGACCAGATTTCTGAAATGGAAACTAGGGTCATTTCACATTTCAGTGGTCAAAATAGGCCTATTATAAAATGCAGGATCGGACTTCATTTTGTCCACCAGGAATTAATTGGAATTCATCAGAATTGGATCGTTGTGGTTTGCTATTGCTGTGATGATCTTATGTGAATTGTGACCTCACTGCGTGAGGGAGTTATTTTGATTAAAGATTATGAGGGCACATCATTTTTTAAAATAATGATGTGCACGGATAAATAATTTGTAATAGATACAGCAATGTTCCATTAAAAAAAAAAAGAATGGTCAATTTTGATTCATGGTGACTTTAAGGCAAACCATCCATTAAAATAGACTAAAAGAGACCCAGACACATTCAGGCACACATTCCAATAACAGAACAGTCTGTGGGATCATGAAGAGCAAAGCAGCATAAAATATTCACATTTAATAATGTCAACCTTTGCCCATAATACAAACAGACGGGGCTTGTTTTCCTAATGAAACCACTTGCTATTTCAGTCGGTTCCCGTTAGCTGTGGACAAAACACTTGAGCATGTGGCGCAGGGTGCAGTGCAGTGGGTCTGAGAGCTGAGACCGTCCCTGTCTGGCCGGGCCACACCCAGAGATTTCCACCCGCCTCAGGAGAGCTTGTTTATCACAGCTGAAGTGTCATCCAGGAACGTGGAGGAGAAGGGCAAATATCTGCACCCTGTCCAAAACCGCAAGCCTCTCTTTCCCATGCTGTGCCTGACCCCATCCTTCATCATATTTCATTAATAATCCCCATGACAAGAACAGGATTTATGATAATCTACTTATGAACACGGCTAAAATATTTAACAGCTCACATAAAAATGTATTCCTTTGAAATGGATAAACTTTCTTCACCATGGATGACTTTATCAGTGTTGTTGCTCATCTAAGTCGTTTTTCCCGCCTAATATAAAGCAGTATCTCATTGTGGACAGTGACCTCTGCTGGTCGTATAGCAGTCAGTAGATTTTGCATCTTGAAGAGCGTTTGGAAGTGTGTGTTTGACAAGCGTGTCGGCAATGCATGCAAGCCAGTGGCGGAACTTTCCACTGAGCTCTGGTGTTGTTTTAATGGCCGGTTTATTACTAAAGGGACCTTGTCACAACTGACACAGCAATTCACACATACATTAAAGACATTAATTTTTTTTTTTTTTTTTTTTTCACTTTGGCCATTAGGTGTTTTTATTTTTAGACTTCAATCAGACTTCTGCATATGAGGAAAAAAATAAACTATAGACATGGTTAAAAAAAAAAGAACAAAACAAACAGACGCTGAAATGAATAAAGCATGCAGATATCAAATATAAAATAAGAGACTAATAATGTCTCATGTTAAGATGTAAGCAAACATGATGAAGTGCATGCATCAGTAAAGCATCAGTAACTGAGACCTATGTCTTTAAAAATATATATTTAGGTCCAAAAATTTGAGACCACCTGCAAAAATATCTTGCTAGATTTTACATTTTAACTTATTATAAACCATATTATCATATAACATTTAAAAAAAAAAAATTAACATTAATTTCAGAAAAAATATTAACAGCACAGCAATCACACATGACTTTGCCAATCCACCAACCATCAGAACACAAAATTCATAATCTTTCATACAAATGCTCAATAAAAGCACTTGGTATTAAAAGAAAATAACACTATATAATAGTAATAATAATGATAATAATAATAGCTAATATGTATTGTTGTTAAAAAAAAAAAAAGTACATTTGTCTTTTGTGCAATATGTTCTTATTTTATTACAGAAAAGTGCAATATTTGGATTTTTGCTCATCATCATCCAGTCCCGCTGACAATTTCTTCCTGTTTGGGTCGTTAAGCTCATCAAAGAGTCCATTGTCAATCATCTCCTGTTGCCATGGAATCGGCACTGCTCCTGTACTGAATTCCTTAAAAAACTTCTCATCATTGGCATCAAATTCAACCCCTTTAACCTCAGAGAAGTCCTGGATATCACCTGTGTCTTTAGCGTACTCAACGTTGGGTTTGGGCACCCATGGAGGTGGAATAAGCCCCGCCTCCAGCCGAGGGATGTTGATGGATTTGAAGAACTCATGTTTCTGAGGGTCACCGCTATGGGCAAAAAACAGTTTACAGTGAGAAATATGGTATATTTGGATAAATGTATGGTTATGGCATGAAGTTTACCCACAATTATTTTAGCCAAAATATTAAAGCACTAACTAAACTCCTGGAGGGCCACTGTCCTGCAGATTGTAGCTGCTACTGGCTCCAAAACACCTGCCTGGAAGTTTGTACTAATCCTGAAGACCTTGATTAGCTGGTTCAGGTGTGTTTAATTAGGGTTGGACACAAGTACCCCCCCCCCCCCCCCCCGCCCCCAATAATAATAATAATAATGTGGTAACAATGTTTTCAAAACGTCCCCATTAAATTATGCAAATGTTATTTCCAAAAGTTCTGAGAACGTACAACTTTTTCCTTAGTTATGGGAAATTTAAGACATAACATCAGATGCCCAAAACACAAGCTCCACACAAAGAGGCCTTGAACTCAAGTCCTCATGTTGTGGAGGAGCTAACTACTGAGCCACCTATTCATCTCAGTATATTAGCCTTTTGAAGCCATGCAACTGCATTGTGATAAACAGACAAAAGTCATTATATACTGACAATCTTCCCCTTTGTCGCAAATCAAATCAAATCAAACATGGAGCCAATACTGCAGATTGGATGTTGATGACATAAAAGGTCATTGGGTTTTGTAGGCCTTGTGACTAAATGCCATTGAAATTAAGATTGACAGTAAATAATAACTTAAAAATTCAGTCTGTTCCTCACTCAAAACTATGAAATGACTTCAGAAGACTCAAAAGTGCATGAGTCATATTGACTACTTATTTTTTATGGTTTTTGGCCATTTTTGACAGATGTGAAAGAAGCTGCATAAAGATACTTTAAAAATTCTCCTGTGTTCCGTGGCAAAATTTGGATTTGGATCACCATAAGGGTGAACAAATAATGACAAAATTTTCACTTTTGGGTGAAACTGTTCCTTTAATAGGATTCATATAAAAATTTTAATGGGTTGAAATAGTTTCAGCAACTGACATTGGGAATAGTATTATATGTTAATATGTAATTTAAACCTATGAGCAATGAAACTGGTATTAAATCTCTTGGTGTCTTCACCCACAGAATGAAAAAAGACCCAAAGCTATTTTGTTTTAACATTCATGCTTTACTTCATCCAAACCCAGTGCTGAGGCTCCAAACCCACTGCTCTCACTGAGAAAGGCTGACAGAAACTGCCTGTTTCTTCGATTTGCTGCCACACTGGCTTAATTTTGCTGACAGAGTAAAGTTTCTGCTCCTCTGTTGGCACACGGAGGGCAGAGTTGGACTGACCATGTCCTAATAATGACCAATGGAAACAGTGTCCTCTTGCCATGAAACACAGAAAATCTGCCACTTACTTGCAGCAGAGGCGGTCTTCAACATTCTTTTTCAGAAAAAGACTGATGATGTCCTTGGAGGGGGCGTCCTGTGTTCAATTTTGCACTCATCTTCAAGAGTTCTCCTTACTATCTCTTCTTTAGTCACCTTCTCTTTGTGATCTCTAAAGGGCAGACGGCCGGCCACCATCTCATAGATGCTACAGCCCAAAGCCCACCAGTCCACTGACATACAGTATGGTTCCTGCTTCAGGATCTCTGGCGCCATATACCCCTTAGTGCCAGCCTACGATGGAAAAGACAACAAGAGGGGTTATGAGAAAAAACATTCGGCCCTCTTGAAGCCACCTGAAAAAGCAGTTCAAATCATATTTAAAGACATCAATCATGGTATAAACTCTTTAGCCTTTTCTTCATCCCCTCTCAAATCCCATTTCAGAAGAGATTCCTGAAAAAAGTTAAAGACTGAAAAACAGTCTCTTCCAATTTCATCAGTATCTCCAAGGACTCTTTGTAAAGACATGCTGTGCCAACCCAGATGTCAGCTTTGGGTAATACTGTGATTAGCATTTGAAAGGGCTTATTCAAGGTTTTGTGGTACTCCTGGCTAAAATTTTTGTTAATGAAATAGTCCAAAATTTCCTCATTTTGCCACTCGGAAAAATGAGTTCAGTGTTTTAAGTATTAGAGTCATTCTAAGTTTCATCTATGTCATCATGATACAGTTAACAGGATACTGAACTTATTTGGTAGATTTAAATGTCTAATAGAATGAACTTTTAAAATAAAACACTGATTTCATTTAAAATGTTTATTTGTCATAGGAATATCAGCAAATTTTCATGAGACATTTCATTGGTTGCCCTGCGATAGACTGTCCGTCCTTTCAAAGGGTTTCATGGCCTACAGCCCAAGCCCAACTCAACAAGGGACAAGTGGTTTGGAAATGCAAATGGCTGGATGGATTTCATGTTTTTGTCCCCCAATTATGAGAGATTTATAAAACTGAGTGGTACTCTATCACCTCAAAAGTTATCAAATTACATCAATTCCAAACATGATTTAAATAATGTAGCACTTTAGGCCAGTGTTTCTCAACCCTGTTCCTGGAGGCACATCATCACGTATACGTATACTTCCCCGCAATATGGTAAATGATAAACAGTATGTGAAACAGCATTAGTGAAACAGTAGGCAAAATGTACCTGAAAGACCAACTACTTCTGGCAAGATGTTGAAGTGTGCATCTGATGGACAATTTACAACCCCATGAGGCCATGAGAGAGGATTTGCAAATGGTAGTAAAGTGACGCAACTGATGCTGATAGGTCACATGATAATGACAACATGACAAATGTATTATGTCTGGATTACATTCATACTACACATGTGATTATGGAAACAGCTAACACATTTTCAAACTCTTTCTAATCAAGCACATCTGATGCAACTCATCAGTTTGTTAGTGGAGACTTGGGTTAGACAAAGGGGACATCCAAAATGTCTACTACTGGTGTAACTGAGGCCAGCTAGTAAGAGCTGTTTAGGTAAACCTCACTTCCCTGACGTCAAGGAGGCAAATTACGCTAGTGGCTGCAGTGTCCTTGTTAGTGTGCCCGTCTCTCATGCATGCCAGTTGATTCTGGTTCAAATCCTGCTCAAAATGGTTTGAGTAAGAGTGGATGTGCCTCCAGGAACAGGGTTGGAAAATATTTCTTTAGAGCCGGTGTAGGCAAATCCACTCATGGAGAACTATCCAGGGATCCATTCTTTGTACCTCGCTTAAAGGATTAGTTCACTTTTAAATGGAAATTACCCCAAGCTTTATTCACCCTCAAGCCATCCTAGGTGTATAAGACTTTCTTCTTTCTGATGAACACAGTTGGAGATATATTAATAAATATCCTGATGCATCCGAGCTTTACAATGGAAGTGAGGGGGATCAACGAGTATGAGCTGAAGAAAGTGCCTCCTTCCACATCCATCCATCATAAACATACTCCACATGGCTCCGGGGGGTTAATAAAGGCCTTCTGAAGCGAAGCGATGGGTTCGTGTAAAAAACTATCCATATTTAACATGAAATAAAATATGTAGTTTCTGCCAGACCACCGTCTGCATTCAACTTACGAAGAAACTGTAAAACTCTCGCAGTTCGAAAAGCTTACGCTACGTCCTATAGTATTCGAGTTCAAGTGTACTAAAATTGTGACTAAATACATTTTTTAATACAGAGATAGTATGTTAAAAGCACATTTTAGCTCATATTTATGGTGTCTCAAAATAGCACAGCTGACTACACTTAGATGTTCTTAAGATCTTAAGTTAAAGGGATAGTTCACCCAAAAATGAAAATTTGATGTTTATCTGCTTACCCCCAGGACATCCAAGATGTAGGTGACTTTGTTTCTTCAGTAGAACAAAATGATCGGTTTGTGCGAGAAACTGAACAGTATTTATATAATTTTTTTATCTCTAAAACACCACTATGTCTAACTGCCTTGAGCATCCGGTGTGTGTGGTCTGAAAACGTGCTCTGACAACGGAAGTGATCTCTCGCACTCATTGACGTTCTACGCGTGAGAGATCACTTCTGTCATCAGAGCGTGTTTTCAGACCTCACACACCGGATGCTCAAGGCAGTTGGACATAGTGGTGTATTAGAGGTAAAAAATTATATAAATTCTGTTCAGTTTCTCGCACAAACTGATCATTTCATGTCTTAGGACATCAATGTATCGTCATGAGCCGCACCTGGGTAAGCCCTGCTCCCGAGCTTACGGACCTTTTGCTATTACAGTAACTCTGGGATGAGCTTCAAAGAAACTAACAATCCTGGATCATATCAAATCCTTAACAGTAAAATCCAGATAACTGAGTAATCCACGTACAAAGAACGGGCCCCTGGAGTTCAGCTCCAACCCCAGTCAAACACACCTGATCCAGCTAATTAAGGTGTTCAGGGTTACTGAAAATGAAAGGCAGGGCTGTTGAAGCAGGGTTGGAGCTAAAGTCTGCAGGAAGGTAGCTCTCCAAGAGCAGGGTTGGCTAGCCCTGCTTAAGGGTTAGTATTAATGAATACTTTACATGATTGGGGGTAGTATCAGGATTTTTTAGGACTCAGGCGTTCTGCAGTTACCTTTTCAAGTACTCTCACTGTATGTATGTGGAGTTCAATCCTCAAACGTTTCATCTGCAGGCCAGATTAAGCACTTGTCACCCCAGAACGTTAAACATAACATTTGCAAGGAGATTTTTTTTTTTTTATCTTCATAAAAGCATGTCCTGTCTACATGTCCTTACCTTTTGTGAGATAGTTTTCCCATTCGGTAGTTACACAGCTAGACCAAGGTCTGACAACCTGCACTGGCCCTGACTGTCCAGTAGGACGTTCTCTGGCTTCATGTCACGGTACACAATATCCATAGCATGTAGGTGCAAGATTCCAGTGGTGATCTGAGCTGTGTAGTGAATGATTCGCTCCATCTCAATGCCATGCTCCCCAGTGTGGTAAATGTGGTACTTCAGATCCCCTTCATTCATCAGAGTCATGACCAGACACACTGGGTCTTTGTGTCAAATGCGTAGGCCAGGTTCACCAGAAAAAGGCTGTTTACCTTCTCCAAGATTTTTTTCTCCAGTAGAGCCATCTTTTCCCCACCCTTTTTCTTCAAGCGTTTCTTGTCCAGCTTCTTGCAGGCATACATCTGACCTGTGCTTTTGACCTGAACAGCACACACCTCAGGCGAGTGTGGTGACAGTGGACACGCCAGCTTCTGAACACAGCAACATTTGATAGTACCACAGTAATTAAATTAGTGGTGGGCATAGATAAATTTTTTTAATCTAGATTAATCTCACTGTAATCTTGGAATTAATCTAGATTAATCTAGATTAAAATGGCTCATTTGAATTCTGCCGAAAACATTCAGAATATGTGAGCTACCCAAATAATGACTAAAAGTAATCCGCCATTTTGTCAGACAAAGCAGTCAGGAGTTAGAAGATTAACCTCGGTGGAGTTAAACTTGAAAAATTGTGTATATTGACATATTTCCGTGTTTGAAACAACATTGATTCTCATGTTCATTGATGTTTATTTGATGCTATAAATGGACTCGTAGTAAGAGATGATCGGTTTACGAGCCTCTTGAGCTGAGGCGCTACAGCAATCTGTCACGAAACAATAAAGAACAACAAAGGGGTTTTTATTGTTTGAATTTCTTAAAAAAAAAAACTACACAGTTTTAAAGCTGGGACTTTGTTTAATATCATAAGTAACCTGCTCTGTCTTGTGTGTCGACGTGTTGTCAGTGTCCTCTTTGCTCCGTGATGCATTTATCACTCTGTGTGGCGTGACAACGCCATGGCTTGTCGGACAAAGCAACAGTAACTAAGGGGGGCGGGTCTTTGCGAAGGGTCAGTTCGGCTAGGTATACATCCGCGCTAAAATATCAAGGTGAAAGTCATCAGCTTGCGTAGTATAGACCCAGCTCCCACCCAACTTTGAGAATAGATTAACGGCGATATGTTTTTTTATCGCCCGATAAGAGTCTCACGTTAACGCAGCACGTTAACGCCGATAACGGCCCACCACTAAATTAAATATTCAGTGAAATCAAACTATGGCTTACTTAGCTCTATCTGCATATTGAACTGGGATAGGAGATTTTGCAACATAGTCATCATGACAACAAAAATGAATTTATGTAGTTTCTTAAAGTCAGTTTTTGAATTATATCTAAATGAAACATTTTCTCGAACAAGAAAGAATGTAGGGCAGGACTTTAAAATTTCAAACTTTCTATAAGCCAACTATTGTTTAAAAATTACTGTATTGCTTTCTTAAAATGAACCCAAAATATGTTGGAAATTAACATTTATTAATATATGTAATAAATAAGCAATGAGCATTTATTCATTCATTTAATGAATAATAATTAAACAATAAACATTATTAAACTGCTGATTAATAAATGTTCACCTTTTGATTATTATTGTTGCCTCTAGTAATTATGTGTCTGATTTTGGTTTCATTTTAAGCCAGCCATATAGTCATTTTTAAACATTAGTTGGGTTAAATAAAACTGCCCAGCGGGTTGGGAAAACATTTAACCCAACCATGGGTTAAAACAACCCAAACTCAATTTTCAACCCAACTTGGGTTGTTTTTAACCCAGCATTTTTTTAGAGTGTGTACATTAAAAAAACAAACAAACAAACAAACAAAAAAAACCCCCAGAATTTTCCATTTTGATTTAATGGTGACTTTAATGCACATTCTTGGTCTTGTTCTGCAAGACAACGTCTGAATGAAAAAAATAATCATAGTTTGTCTTTTTATTATTAATGAAAATGTAATAACTTATTGTTCATTTAAAATCACTTGCCTTTTCTGTTGATGTCACTGCACGGGCTACTGGATATGATCTAATCCATTCCTAATGGATCATGTACTGTTCTACTTTTTTTTTTTTTTCTCATTTAATATCCTGCTTCCCTCTGGAATACTGTTGAAACATAGTCAAATTAAGGAAGTACAATGGGTTGCAAACAGCAATCCACTTAGACTCTAACATAACATAAAATTACACATATACCTCTAACAAAAGGATAATAGAAAGGAATATAGTTTCATAATAAATAAGAATTTGTTAACCTACATTTATAATACATGATATACTATAATTAGAGTTGAACTGAACAATAACTATTGATTCATACAACTATTGATACCCAAAGCAAGAATCCACAGCTTAAACAGACAACTTCTAAAACAATACATTTTTAATACATTTAATTTGTAGATTTGTTTGTGATAGGGTAAGAGGTGCAAACACTCACCTCTCCAAATCCTCCTTTCCCCAAAGTCCTGAACTCATAGAAGTATTTATCAGAGATGGGCTGCTTCTCGAATTCCTTCCACTGGTCTGATACTCATTGAAAGGTTTTCCTCTCAGAAACTCTTGTGTGGCTTCTTTCATCTGTCCCATCATCACCTCCTCAAAGTCCTTCTCAGAGATGGCTTTACACTTCTCCACCATGTCCTCTGTCAGATAAGCCAGGAAACATTTGGAGTCAGCTTTGCAGAATTTGTTAATGATATTCTGCCTGGCTTTTTCTTTAGCACCTGCCTCTGCCAAATTCCAGTCATTCAACTCCTCCAGGAACTCTGCAGCAGCAAGGTATCCTGGATTGGAGGATAAGAGGAACTGACGGAAGCATGTTTTTCCAATGGGCTGCTGCTCACAGATGTGCTCAAAGTCCTTGGGAATGGCTGCACGCACCTTTGTACAGTTTTCAAGTTGGGGAAGAATTAGGCTAGGCCTGCGTTTCCTCATCTCCTTGTTGTCTAGACCCTGTGCTTTCAGGTAGGTCGTGTTGGCCACCAGATTGTCCAGTCCACCCATGTCACACATGGCCGTGGCGAGGTGAGGGGTTAACTATGTGACACTGCGGGTAACAATGAAAAAGGTCTGAAATGTAGGCAGCACAGTGGCAAGCAAGAATGAGGCTTCAGCGCCTCAAGTCCGAGTCCTCCCTCATGTAATTGCTCAGTCAGAATTAAAAACCTCAGTAAGGATTTTCTCTTAAGTAAGTGTCTTTGTATGCTAATTCATGGATACTGCTCTCACTGAAAGGAACTTATGCGTTCATAACTTAAGAGGCTTTGTACTATGTTTAGCCACACTGCTAAGGGATAGACAATGCAATTGTTGTCTCTGACGTGTTCAGTCCTCTAGAGTCAACTTCAGTTCAAGAAAATAAATAGAACTATGGGTTTCTTAAGAAAATGTGAGTGGTGCTTGCCCATGCAAAATTTGTTGATTTAATGCTATAGGGTGTTGCTATCCAGTTGTAAATGCAGTGGTTCTCAAACTTTTTTGGTCAAGCCCCCCTTTAATTTTTTTTTTCTGCTGACCTCCTGCACCTGATTGGTTTCTTGGTGTTTTACTAGCCCAAGTAAAAAGCGACATTCTGGTTCCAGAGCCTTCCTTCAATGTTAGTGCCAGTGTGAACAAACCTTAAAGATGCCCACTTCATTGTGTCTGCCAGGTGATAGTGAAATAATAGCAATTGTTGTATTTGAAAGTTTACTACTTATACCCTTGGTTTCATAGACAAAGCTTAGGCATAATTTCAGACTAAAATGCATGTTTGAGCTGTTTTAGCTGAAAGAAACTTGCACTGACACATCTTAAAATATGTCAGTGCCATTGTTTTGTCTCAAGATGCACACCAGTAATGTTTTTTTTGCTAAGGCACATTTATAAAAGATACTTTTAAATGTCCTAATTGAACTAAGGTCTAATCCTGGCTTAATCTAAGTCCTGTCTGTGAAACCGGGCCTTAGAGTTCCTCTTGGCTGTTTTTAATCAAGCTTTGTGGACTGGGGCAGCCATGTTAGCATTAATAGGTTGTCTGGCAGGCAGCTGACATATTACAATAATGATACAGCTTTACAGTACCTGTGGTAGTCCTGTTCCACATGTACATACTATATTATTGCAATTACAATAACTGGGTTATAACTAGGTAATAACCCTGAACCTACCCCTAAACCTAACCTTTACCCATGTAGTTACCTTACACCAATCAGGCACAACATTATGAGCACTGACAGGTGAAGTGAAAAACACTGATTATCTCTTACCTGTTAGTGGGTGGGATATATTAGGCAACAAGTGAACATTTTGTCCTCAAAGTTGATGCGTTAGAAGCATAAGCCTAAGGATTAGCTCTGCAGCTGCTGCTCTTGTGGGGTGTTCCTGGTCTACAGTGGTCAATATCTATCAAAAGTGGTCCGAGGAAGGAACAGTGGTGAACCGACGACAGGGTCATGGGTGGCCAAGGCTCACTGATACACGTGGGGAGCGAAGGCTGGCCCGTGTGGTCCGATCCAACACATGAGCTACTGTAGCTCAAATTGCTTAAGAAGTTAATCCTGGTTCTGACAGAATGGTGTCAGAATACACAGTGTATCGCAGTTTGTTGCGTATGGGGCTGCAAAGCCACAGACCAAGCAGGGTGACCTGTCTACCACAAAAGCACCAACAGTAAGCACATGAGCATCAGAGCTGGACCACGGAGCAATGGAAGAAGGTGGCCTGGTCTGATGAATCACATTTTCTTTTACATCACATGGATGGCCGGGTGCGTGTGCGTCATTAACCTGGGGAACACATGGCACCAGGATGCACTATGGGAAGAAGGCAAGCCGACGGAGGCAGTGTGATGCTTTGGGCAATGTTCTGCTGGGAAACCTTGGGTCCTGCCAACCATGTGGATGTTACATTGAAACCTAAGCATTGTTGCAGACCATGTGCACCCTTTCATGGAAACGGTATTCCCTGGTGATTGTGACCTCTTTCAGCAGGACAATGTGCCCTGACAAAAAGCAGAAATGGTTTAGGAAAAGTTTGAGGATCACAACAATGAATTCAAGGTGTTGGGTTAGGGTTAGGTTTGGATCTCAATCCAATCGAGGATCTGTGGGATGTGCTGAACAAACAAGTCTGATCCATGGAAGCCCCACCTCACAACTTACAGGACTTAAGGATCTGCTGCTAACATCTTGGGGCAGATACCACAGCACACCTTCAGGGGTCTAGTGGAGTCCATGCCTCGATGGGTCAGGGCTGTTTTGGCAGCAAAAGGGGGATCAAGGAAGGTGGTCATAATGTTATGCCTGATCAGTGTATATTACCAGTACTTTCTTGGCTAAGTACACATGCTGTAAAATAAATGTATCTGTATTTGCATTTATTAAGATGGCAAGATTTTCCTTTTTTATAAATTAAAAATGTGTAACGAAACTTCAAATGCTTGACGTGAGTTTTGTAGAGTAATAAAACTTGTGCTTATAATGACTTTACACTACTAAAAATGTATCTATTTTTTTAAATGAGTGAGAACAGATAGCCAACAAGTGTCCAGCACAGATGGGAACTTCTTCAATACATCCCAAGAGGAACATAATGAAGTTGCCATGCAGAAATTCAAGTCTAACATGAAAAATACATTCCACAATCCCTTGGCTTGCAGCAATAAAGAAAAATTATATTCATTAGCATTACAGAAATCAAATATGCCCAATTTAGAATTAAACTTCACCTATTTCCTTCGCCTGAAATTCACCCATAAACTAAGTTTACACTTCCGTGTTTTGATTTAAAATGTGCATTAAGAATATTCACCATAGTTTTAGAACACATGTCAGTGAAAATGGTTTTCTGCCCTGCCAGTTAAGTGTGGAAATCTTTTTCTACATATATCAGTGTAATTTTAAAAAGTTGTATGTTCTTGCACATGACAGGTATAGACTGCATACATAATATTCAATGAAAAAATATGTTGGGAAAGCCTTGATTATATCCATCAGGAACTACCAGAATGCTGCCAGACCTGAATGTGAACTCCCTAAAACATGTCTAAGTAGCTTTATTCTTGGTTAACATTATTCAGTAGCATGCACAGCCTCAAGTTTTCACAAGAAGCTATTACATTACATATTGTTTATAGTAATTTTAAATAAAGTATAGCAGGACATTTGTCACACTGCTAAACATGTCATGTCAACTACCCAAATACAATTTAGTGCATACTATTTAGTCTTCATTGCACTCTTGAGAAAACCCCTTAACTCCAGAATGCACCAGGGGGATATCAGAAAAAATAGTTTACAGTGCCGCTGGCTGAAAAGCTGTGTCAAATTACTAGTACCTAAATCTTGGTCTTGGAAATTGTCCTTATGGGTTCTGGATTAATCATAAGCACTCAAATCCTGAGCTAAGTATTTCACTACAATTAGCAGAGGATGAAGCAATAAGCAACGTATTGGTGGAAGACTTACAAAATGCCTTTTCAATGAGGTCTAAAAGTTGCATAGGCTTAGGAAAAGTCAAGGATTTGTTTTTTTTTCTAGTTTTGTGCTGTAAATATTTCATAGATATTTCATATTTCTCTCTTTGTAAGCACTCAAGTAAAAGTAAAATTTACCTGCTTGATAAATACTGAAGTTTAATTATTTAAAAATTCATTTTTGAATCTTAAATTCAGTCCATTGAGGGATTTTGAGAGACTTGTGTACACTTATAATGAACAATAATTTAAACATATATACATCATAATAACACACTTATAAAAGTAATTTTTTTAATTTATTTCTAGCACACTTAAAACACACATTCATAGTACAGCTTCAGTTAGAAGGTCACACATACTGCCACAAACACCCAAATGAATCTGCCGTTTCCTGGAGCTCTTCTGACTGGTTCTTTTTAATGCTGTATGAGGTGACAGAAAGATAAAGCTAACCAGTGTCACCTGGATTTCTGCCTACATCCATGGTTTCACATTGACAGTCACATACATGCAGACAGGTATTCCTACACATTCAGTGGCTGCAGATGCTCTGATAATCAGTCTCGTCTTCCTAAGTGGAGTAGTGCCAAAGTGGACGGAGGAAATGTGGGTACAAAGCTCCAATCCTCACTTGCCGATCCTCTGTACCACCCAGTCCTGTTGGCATAGTGGGCATCTATTGTTCTGTTTGACCCAGAGGGACATGCAGCAGTTGTGAAAAGAGTGGTTACACTCTCCCCATACCACTGAGAGAAAGACAGAATAAGAGAAAGTGACTGACTTTTACTGTATGAACAAAAAAAAGCACTGAGACATTCCTCAAAATATCTTCCACAGAAGGAAGATAGATTTGAAGGTGAATATATGACGACAGAACAATGGACTGTGCTGCCATCTGCTTCTAGGGGCTTAATATAATTATATTATAGGTATATTATAGGTATTATACTAATAATATTAGTAGGTAATTATTAGGTAATTAGTGATGTTACAGTCGACTTACCAACACAGTCCTCTTGTTTGTTTTCAGCCTGGCATCTCAAGCATGCATCTGAAATACATTTAAAAATACACACAATCCAAAAATATATATATAGTTCTTTATGTTCATTTAGGACAGAAATAAGTTGAAATCTAAATCATGTTAAAACACTTTCAAACAACAGACATGCTAAAGTCACAGTCTGACTGTGTGTACAATTACTCTTTGATTAAGATGGTGAGCATGGTAACTACATTTGCGTATCTTACACCAGTAAAATACAAAACAGGTTTGTCTCAAAGCCTGAACATTTTGGTATATTATTTATATTATGCATTTGAATGTTCAATGCAGCGTTTTTGTCAATAGCAAGTGCATTTGCACATTCAATGCAGCATTTTTGGACATTGCTCAAGTTGTTTTTGACGTCTGCGCAGATGTATTTGCATTTTTTTAATGCAGCATTTCTGAGAATACATTCGCTGTAATACTGATAAGCATCGTAAAAAATAAGCATTTGATTCAGAGGGTTAGAGCATCATATTGTTGTTAGCACGTTTAATTTGGCTTTTGTTGTAGCAGCATAAGTTTAAAAAAAATAAAATAAAAAAAACCTGATGCACATTTCTGAGCATTAAAGCGACATTTGTTCGATCATTCAGCATTTTGAAAATGTATAAGTTACGCATTCAACACTCGATGCAGATGATTCTTCGATCATATTCGCGTTTAAAACTTTTGATTTGTCATATTTTCAGCAGAAACGGTTCAAGATTCGATTTTCGCATTTTTTTTTTTTTAACTAAGGGCGTTTGATTGTCATATTCAAAACATTTTGGGCATAATAATAGGACGTTCCAACGTTTGTATCTGCATTTATACAACCACTTATGATTTCCACAAATGTTGTGTATGTAGGCAGCAGTATGTCATTCACTTTTAACTGTTACAAGTGTGACAGGCGAACGCTTTCTACATTCACGGTCTTTTGAGGTAACGTTAAACCAGCTAACAATCATATAAATGCTATCTCAGGTAACGTTAGCCTGTTAGCTAGAGAAACACTTACCCATTACTTGAACCCGACAAATAGCGCAGGTGTCACACTCCACATCCCAGCTCCACATTGCCACCGCATTCCACTTCTTGAGGGAGAACATCTTGTCTCCCCCTGATTTGGATCCAGAAGAACCGCTGCGAGTGTGCACTAAAACCGGCTCATCACCATCGTCCATCTCCGCCATGGCGAAGAGGTGCAGAAACAAAATGGCTGAGGTAGGCGGGTCTGCAGACACGCAGATCGGTCTCTCAGTGGAGTTGTCTGTAAACAGGCCCCTGGCTGGATGTCTTAAAATACTGGCACCTATATTTTTAAGAACAGTCAAGTTAATTTTTACCATTTGCCCCTAAATTCTCCTAACCATTTCCTCTAAAAAAAACTTTTGTTCTTGAAACAAGAAAAATGAAATGAGATAAACAAATCATGTTTTTTTTTTAATCCATTGAATGATTTTGGTTGCATTTGTACTGTATGATTTCACTTTTATGTATTTATTTGATATATTAATTGTATATATGTCTACTATAGTTCTTCAGTAGTCTTCTGTAGTTTTTGTTTTCACTTTTCTGAATCTGTGATGGACATTCATATCTTTTTTTTTTTTTCATTAATTATTTTTCAGCTCTCCTTATTTCATGTCTCCTTTTAACCTCCACGTATTTTATTATTATATGTGGAGAATAGTAGGTTTTGCTCACAATATATATATATATATATATATATATATATATATATATATATATATATATATATATATATATATATATATATATATATAATTCTCTTGGTAATACATGCAAGCATTATTATTGTGCAAATAAAAATGTTGAAAATACCACATGCAACATGCACAAGAGTGCTGTTGTTGTGAATTTTGACATGGCTATGATTGCTTAAAGGGTTAGTTCACCCAAAAATGAAAATAATGTAATTTATTACTCACCCTCATGTTGTTTACACTAAAAACATATTTGAATCAGTTCATGTGAGTTCAGTGGTTCTATCTTAATATTATAAAGCGATAAGAATACTTTTTGTGCACCAAAAAAAAACAAAATAACGACTTTTTAACAATATCTATATTGGCTGATTTCAAAACACTGTATTCTTGTCGCTTTATAATATTAAGATAGAACCACTGAACTCACATGAACTGTTTCAAATATGTTTTTAGTACCTTAATGGACCTTGAGAGTTTGAATGGCTTTGCTCTCAATGCAAGCCTCACTGAGCCATTGGATTTCATCAACAATATCTTAATTTGTGTTCAGAAGATGAACGAACCTCTTAGGGGTGTAGAACGAAATGAAGGTGAGTAATAAATTACATTATTTTCATTTTTGGGTGAACTTACCCTTTAAGTTCATGCATACTGCCGAACCACAGCCATGCCAAAATTGCTAGTGATTGATCACTCCCCCCATTTTCCACCGGTTATGACGCAATTGTGACATCACATCAGAATAATAGGCCTATATAATATTATTACTGTCAGGAAAACAGGGTATAAGAATATAGAATATAATAAGCCATTCGTTAAAGTATACATCCATACAAAATAACGTTTACAGAGGGTTTGTAAAGCTTTCAAACTCTAAAAGAAAATCTTGAAAATTGGAATGAAGTGTGCCAATTTCTAAAATCTGATGGTCAGTAAAATAAAAATATCAATTTGTGACATGTCTGCTTTTTTATATATAAAATGCTGTATAATGATGATGTATTGCAGCATAAATGTACATTCAGAGTGCTGAATACACTGACATTAACACTGACAAAGATATACGTGAAATTATCATCCATTTAGGAAGCAATCTCTTTAAGTTACAGTACATCTTATAGGCACCCTACCATGATTTTGGCTACATTTGGAAAATTTGGTCTGGTTATAACGATTTAAATAATAAAAGACACAGTTATTTCAACATAATATAAATTATATTTTCCTCTCTACACAGATATTCAGTATTAGATCATGCTAATCCATATAGGCTATGCTACTGTTGATGCAGGTTCCATTGCTATGTTTGTCTGTATAGGCTTGTATGTAGATTGTTTTTGTTTGTCTTGTACTTTTATATTCACACTTTATAAAACGCATTGAGCACAGTTGGAAATCATTATGTAAAGTAAATGTATTATCATTGTGTTGTTATTATTATTAACTCTGACAATTGCATATATGCCAGCGCCCATGAGGGGGCGACTCGCTACACTTGGAATAAAACAGCTCTTTTGTAGGCTGTATGGATTCTCCCCCTCCTGTACAGTTTGTGATCATTTTAATATTTCTTAAACTGTTTTGTTTTTTGCAGTTTTTTCCGCCTACATTTTCTAAAATCTTACAATAATTTACTTTAAAAAATCACCTAATAAAACTGAAAAAGGTTTCTTTGAACGACTCGTATAATGATGTAGCCGTGACATCACCACACACATTCGATTTGTTTAACACGCTCAATGAGCTTCTCGGGAACGCGCGGGTAGTTTTACGGATCAAACCCACAGTAGAATTCGCATATTTAATGAAAAATAGTTTGAGAAGAATTTTGCTCAACTTTGCAGGATCACATCAATTCCTAATGTGAGCGGCTCTTTCGTGCGCACCAGTATAGGTGAGAGATTCATGAAGACAGCAAACCGATGTCCAGTGACCACACTTCTGTCAAACACACTTCTGTTCATCAACGGATGAACACCGACTTTGAAAAGTATCCTTTGCCACGGTATTGCAAGAGGTGAGTTCTGTTTTTTGGACATTTTGGAGATGCATAGACATGTTACAACATTAACAAAGTTAAACAAAGTTTTACCAATATTTTTTTCATAACCTTTCATTGTTTTCCTGATTTTTGTTATTGTATTTTTTTAATGATTCAGCTGCACATAACGTAAGATAAATGATTGACACCCATGTTACATGTACAGATGTATTGATCTTAAACATTGATATTGAATTATAAAGAAATGACATAACTTTAATAACTCTGTCGTCACATATGACTATTTTCAGACAAACATTATAATTTGGGCCTACTGTATTATAATAATGTGTTAGGACTGGAATAGCTTAACATTATGATGTGATTTTGGGATTTATTTATTTATTTTATATATATATTTTTTTGTATTAAAACAGACTGGGGCTAGTTGTCACTCAGAGAATTTGTCACAAGCATGAAATCTCAGTAACTATACCACATTTTGAGTCAAAGATTCAAATGTTTTTTTCTTTCTTTTCTCTTTCATCTGTCTTTATGTGGTTTGTATTTGAAGGATCAGTTAGTTTTTCATCATGTTATGGATTTTTGTAAATCTGTGACACATTTGATCCAAGATCAAAAAAGATTTAGCCACTCATATACAGTCTATTCTGGCCTGGGGTTGTTTTTTTTGTTTGTTTTTGTTTTAGTATTTTTTTTTTTTTTTTTTTTTTTTTTTAGGATTAATATCTCTCGTTATCTAATTTAAAGTTAAACTTCTTAAGACTCATTTATTCAGAAGCTTATCCTTCATGATTACTGTTTGCACTCAAGTCTAGCACTTTTGTTTTTTGTTATTCTTATAGCTGTCATGTTTTGTAATTGCTGCATTTTACTTCGGTTATTGGCATTTACTGTTATTTATTATTTTAATATTGTTCTTGTTGCTTTTTCTTGACCTTGAGTGATTTGAAAGGCGCCTAAAATAAAATGCATTATTATTATTATTATTATTATTATTATCACTCAAAATACAAAGATGAAGATATAGTTGTTCTTGTCTTGAATTTTAAAGGGAATATACAGATTTAGGTGTAAAGAAGAGAACATTTATCTGATTTATCTAACAGTAGTTAATGCCCCTTGACTTCTGAAATGATTATTTTCTTGATTAACCAAGACAGCATTGTGTGGGAGGGCTCATCAATCTCTGATTCAGCGCTGTTATTGCTACGGAAACAAACAAAATGTTTCAAACAAAATTAGGCAATTTAAATGCAATCATTTAGGCACATTTTCATCCTGTATTCTTTGTCTGACATATACATTTGTTACCCGGTTTTTTCAACAACATATTAAACAACTCTGTAATTTGGTAAAGCTCAGATGTTTCACATTTAAAATGTTGTTGTTGTTGTTGTTGTTTTAAATTAATAAGCATTTTAGATCCATTAACATTGATTCAAGTATAAACTGAAAAAGAGATTATAAACATCTCATCTGTGTACAGTGAACAGTGTACTTCTGAAAGTCAGCACTTACTCAATTACTTAGAAGACATGTTATGATTCTTTAGAGATAATGTTCCAGCAAGTCTGCTTAATCAATTACCAAAGATGCATGTCAAAATTATTCAGGAAAATAAGATTTTCTTATCAAGGTGATAGCAAAAAATGAGTACACCCTCCTAAAAGTTACTAAATAAAAGAAAATGTAAAAAAAAATTCTGCCGTGAACGCGCAGGCTAGTAAGGCGGATAAACAGTTATGGCACATTCGCTGGTACAGACGAAACATCATCAATATGATTTACACTGACTATGGCCTGCCCATACTTTGACTACAAACTTGGTCCTCAAAACATTACGTATTTTGCAATACATGTAATGTAACTATATGACATTGCACTATTTCTATAAGTAATAAATAGCTAGTATGATAATATAGCTAACGGTAACTAACGTTACAGTATGCAAGTAATTATTCTATCGATATGTAATGCTAAATAAGGTTTGCTAGTACATTATTTCAGCAACATGACAAGCCAGTGAATTAGTAGGTTTCAATAGTTGCTTTGCACAGTGCGTGACATATTATCTGTATGTTATGCGGCTAGAGTTTTGACACCGAGTCAATGGGCTCCGACGAGGAATCCACACCCACAGCGACTTTGAGGAGTCAACGGGCGGGGAGAAGAGGAAGCATCAGGCAGGGGACGGGCAGGCCTGTTTTGAAATAATCTTAGTTGTGTAGTTCTTAAAAAACGAAACAAATCAAGCAGGGATACTTACTCGTCAAGCAGAAATGTGGCTGACTCTGCATCGGTTTTTAATCCTTTCAGGACACGTAGCTCCCTCCACCTCGGAAAAGCCACTCCGATATTTACCCTCGTTTTATTTCGGGCTCTATCTAATTCTTTCTTTTTGGCTTTTTATCATCGTCATCTGTCTTTTTCCATTGACCCGTCTTTATTTTATGAGCAGGTGCCACTCGAGGAATTGGCAGTTTGCATTGTTTGTCCGGCATAAGCAAAGCTGCGGCACACCGGTAATCTTGAATTTGAACGCCTGTATGCGCTGGCGCTGTGCATGAGAGGGGCGAGATCGGCGCGCACGCGAGCTTGATTGACACTGCTAAGACACTCCTCCTGGCTCTGATTGGTTGTTTCTTACCGGGAGCGGTGTATTTCTGCAAATGGCAATAGGACCACTGGGAGGAACCAGAGGAGCTTGATTTTTTTCACAGATTATCTGTCTCATATTGTACTGTCAGGACATAATGACAGGTTTAACAAATATGTAAAAAATACATTTTTACAAAAGTTACCTACTGCAGCTTTAATGACATATATTTCTCAGTTTTTATTATGTATATGTTTAATACATTTTAGTTTTGCCATCTTTCCATGAATTGTATTAGTGATCATAAAGAAAATGCATCTTTTGTATTTGTTCAGAGGGGGTGTACTCATTTATGCTGTGCTATATATATTTATTTTATATATAGACTGTATGAACTGCAGTTCTTTTCAAATTCACACAGTTGTCCTATCAGGGTAATCACAGGTGTAGTTCATCACATTAACTATGAACATGGCATGAAACCTCTTCATTCTAAACACTCAACCTTGGAAACCCGTGAGGATGATATACAGCTAAACATTAACGGGTCAAGCTAACAGGCTACTTATAATTCGAAGTAGCTATTTAAAGGGAAAATATATTTTTAAATACATGTTTAAAATATACAATAATATTTATAATCATATTATATAATTCATAATATGCCTCTTTTTGCAAGACTCCACAAACATACATACTATACAATTAACTGCAGTTTTTAGCAAAATTGACCACTAGTGGCAGTAAAAAAAAAAAAAAACTTGTATTCCTTTTCAAACAAATTATTAGTACAGCAAAAGTTTATCAACTTATTTTGTGTGGTTCGTGGCACAATACTATATAATGACCTCATAAACACTTTTACCATAGTTTATGATTTGTAAACTAATACATTTTGACATTTGCATCACATTAATAGCTCCATATGGATTTTCTGATATAGTAAACTTGCTCAATAGCTCCCCTGGTACAGCATGGCACTTGCGATGTGAAGTGCTTGGGAATGAAACATGAATCACAATTGAAAAGCTCGAAGATTTTTAGAATCAAGCTAAAATGGCATGGGTGCTTCAGCAAATGTCCTGTGCCAGATCGTTATTGTATGCATCATGTTTACCCGGCCCCTGTTGTTTCTCACCTCACCCCCCTGTTCACTTACCAATACTTTGTTTTAAACAAGTTTGTGATTTTGATTTTCTCTCTGTCGGACTAGGTGGAGCAATGATGACATTCAGAGGCACGCATTGGCTAAGAGCCGGCGCATGGCTACACGAAGACCGGCCTACATGTTTAACGCCCGTTACAATAGTTTGTCCTCAACTGAAGAGCGTTTCCTAGAGGCGGCTGAGTATGGAAATATCCCTGTCATCCGTAGGATGCTAGAAGAACTTCCAGAACTTAATGTCAACTGTGTGGACTACATGGGCCAGAGTGCATTGCAGCTTGCGGTTGCCAATGAGCACCTAGAAGTTACAGAACTCTTGCTGAAAAAGGAGAACCTGGCCAGGATAGGTGATGCTTTGCTTTTAGCCATAAGTAAAGGATACATTCGTATTGTGGAGGCCATTTTGGGCCACCAGGCCTTTGCAGACACAACCAAACTTACAAGCAGCCCCCTCCAGGCAGAGACACAAGACGACTTCTTCGCCTATGATGAGGATGGCACTCGGTTTTCCCATGATATTACACCCATTATACTAGCTTCTCATTGCCACGAATACGAAATTGTGCACATTCTGCTAAGGAAGGGTGCCCGCATTGCGCGCCCACATGACTACTTCTGCAAATGCAACAGCTGTCTTTATCACCAGAGGCATGACTCTTTTAGCCATTCCCGTTCCAGAATCAATGCCTACAAAGGGCTGGCTAGCCCCGCCTACCTGTCCCTGTCCAGTGAGGACCCAGTACTGACGGCTCTAGAGCTCAGCAATGAACTGGCAGTACTGGCCAACATAGAAAAAGAGTTTAAGGTAGGCATAATTATGGTGGCCCAGTAGTGCACAACACAACAAAATTAAAAAAGCAAACATAAGTTCACAACACAATGGTATAAAGCCACAACACAACGGAATAAAGCCACAACACAACGGAATAAAGCCACATCACAATGAAATAAAGCCACAACACAATGAAATAAAGCCACAACACAACGGAAATGCTCCCAACCACTAGGGGGCTCTCAGAGCTCGGTAAAGTTAGTTTTCCTTGCCAATGTTCTATAGAGTCGGCAGTAATATCAATACCACGATTAGTTTTAACAGTATGTAGCCACCGTATATCGACATGAAATATTAATTCAAAATCACCTACGTGCAAAATAGCTTCATATTTGTACCTGTGAATGATTTGACGCGCTACCACTGTGCATGGTGAAGGGAACGTCTGCCAATTCCACCAAGTGGTTAAAACGTATAATTTGTATTCATTAAAATTACTAATAACATTTAAAAACAAAATATTCAAATTCCATTTGAACATGTCTGTTTTTAAATGTTAAACAAAGTCATTGTAATGAATACAAATTATACGTTTTAACGACTTGGTGGAATTGGTGGATGTTCCCTTCATCATGCTTCGTGGTATTGTGTCATTCACAAGTATACATGATATGAAGCTATTGTGGTAGTTGCTATAGTTGATTTTTTTTATTAATATTTCATGTCGATATACAATGTTTACATACTTAAAACTAATCGTATTGATATCTTTGTAAGACTGTCGACTTTATAGAACAGTGGCATAGAATACTAATATTACCGAGCTCTGAGAGTCCCTAAGTGGTCGGGAGCATTTCCGTTGTGTTGTGGCTTTATTCCGTTGTTTTGTGGCTTGTTTCCTTTGTGTTGTGGCTTTATTTAGTTGAGTTGTGGCTTTATTCCGTTGTTTTGTGGCTTGTTTCCGTTGTGTTGTGGCTTGTATCCGTTGTGTTGTGGCTTGTATCCGTTGTGTTGTGGCTTGTATCCGTTGTGTTGTGGCTTTATTCCGTTGTGTTGTGGCTTGTATCCGTTGTGTTGTGGCTTGTATCCGTTGTGTTGTGGCTTGTATCCGTTGTGTTGTGGCTTGTATCCGTTGTGTTGTGGCTTGTATCCGTTGTGTTGTGGCTTGTATCCGTTGTGTTGTGGCTTGTATCCGTTGTGTTGTGGCTTGTATCCGTTGTGTTGTGGCTTGTATCCGTTGTGTTGTGGCTTGTATCCGTTGTGTTGTGGCTTTATTCCGTTGTTTTGTGGCTTTATTCCGTTGTGTTGTGGCTTGTTTCCTTTGTGTTGTGGCTTGTTTCCTTTGTGTTGTGGCTTGTTTCCTTTGTGTTGTGGCTTTATTTCGTTGTGTTGTGAACTTATGTTTGCTTTAATTTTGTTGTGTTGTGCACTACTGGGCCACCATACATAATAGTATAAAGGAAGAGAAAATAGAGGTCCTATTATTAAAGGGCCCCTATTATTCTCATTTACAAGTTTATAATTTTGTTCAGTAGGTCTACTAGAATAGGTTAACATAATTTAATGTTAAAAAAATTCATTCTTTTTCTTATAATTTACGTTGTTACATAATCGGTAAGGGGAGTTACATTATCAATTTGAGCCAAGTCTGATAATGACAGTCTCGCTAGCACAACCTGAGCAGGTCATTTACAAGTGGAAGTTTTTTTATTTTATTTTATACATCTCTTACATTTCAGATGTGATTTTATAACTGTTATTTCTCTAAATCACAGTAAAAACGGTATGTCCGTTAACACACTGCATTCAACTGCACGGTTCAAGAAGCAGTAGTTAGAAAAATGGTGAGAAAACAAAGTGGAAGTCCAGGTAAATGTTTTTCCCTCTAAGTAAAAAACAAAAACAAAAAAAAATAAGTTTCCTCAACTTGTCATAAACTCTTCCTGGCCTAATAATTAATTTATGCAAATGGTGAAGTAATCACGTCATGGAAATAATGGCAGGATTGCGAACAAGGTGTTTCAGGTGAGTGTTTTCTGTCAGAGCGGTTTACGCGTGGACTTTGTGGCTTGTAACTTTGCAGATTGTTTACATGCACAAACAGATACATACTAAAGGAAAGGTAAAAAAGCATAATAGGTTCTCTAAATTATGGAACATGGAAGAATGTGATATTTCCCATCCCAACTTACTTTTTCAATAGGTTATATGTCATTGTCAACACAGTAAAGAAGAACGGGTTTGTCCAAACATTTCATTGGGTAAAATCAGTAGATATAGGTTATTATCAACATCAGGCTGGAAGTAAATTAGTAAAAAGACAAGCAATTAATAGGTTTAAGAAATCTGATTCAGGTTTTTTTCTTTTAACTTTTTATGCAGAGTGCATATGGATGTGGGTGTGCAGTCTTGCTTGGTAGTTAGTGAGTCTGCAGCCTTTGCCTTAGAGTGGGTGGATTTTCTCTTCTTGCTTATATTAATTTTGATGGGTGTAAGGTTTTGTATGCAGATTCAGTCTTAAACAGATGGTAAGATGGTTCTCTAGAAAGAAAGAAAAAACATAACTATTATCTGCTATGACATGTGCATAATCACATGCCAGTTGCATTCAGTTTCCAACCATTAAGGATAATCATAGGTGGCAATCTCTGGCTGTGACCGTAATTCTGCCACGAAATGTTTTTGTAACACTTTACAATATCTTTCATTAAGTCATTAAGTGAGTGGCGCTCACCTACAGTATGTCAACATTATTTTGGGGGTTGCTGTAGCATTAGAGGATGGTTTCTAGGTTAATTTGGATGTTTGCAGGGCCAGGGTGTTCTGGGTGTTTGGTGTTGTCAGGTGGTTTCTGTTCATGGAGATTGCTTACAGTCTCTATTCAGATATCAGATTGTTCAAATCACTTACCCTGAGTATGAACAATATTAATATTGAAAATTCATTGCCTGATCTGATGAGTCTTGATCTCTGCTGCAACATTCAGATGGTAGGGGCAGAATTAGCCGTAAACAACATGAGAGCATGGATCCATTCTGCATTGTATCAATGGTTTAGGCTTCTGAAGATGGTGTAATGGTTTGGGGGATATTTTCTTGGTGCACTTTGGGCCCCTTAGTACCAATTGAGCATCATTTAAATGCCACAGACTAACTGAGTATTGTTGCTGACCATGTTCATTCCTTTATGAGTAAAGTGTACTCATCTTCTGATGGCTGCTTCCAGCAGGATAATGTACCATGTCACAAAGCTTGAATCATCTCAAACTGTTTTTTTTTAATATAACAATATACTCAAATGACCTCCGCAGTCACAAGATCTCAATCTAATAGAGCACCGTTATGAATTGGTGAATGGGAGATTCGCATCATGGATGTGCACCCGACGAATATGCAGCAACTGCGTAATGCTATCATGTCAATATGGACCAAAATCTCTGAGGAATGTTTCCAGCAACTTGTTGAATCTATGCCACTAATAATTAAGGCAGTTCTGATGGCAAAAGGGGCTCCAACCTGGTACTAGCAAGGTGTACCTAACAAATTGTGGCCATTTTTACAAATTTGGCCCCTCTTTTTAGTTAAATCTTGGCCACGAATTAGGAATTTGTGACAAATTAAGAAGTTGTGATATGTTGTGATAACTGTTACCTTGTTTTAGTTAAATCAAATGAGACAACTGTGTAGCCATGATTTACTAAAACGAGGAAAATAATTCTCAAGTTGTGGGAACGAAATATTAATTCATGGCCACAGTATTTATATTTTTGTCCACATGTCATGTGTGGGACTCTGTAGAAATTTACTTGAAATACCTTTTATTTTAAAGGTGCCCTAGAACCCTTTTTCACAAGATGTAAGTCTTAGGCAGGGGTCTCAAACTCAAATTGGCGGGGGGCCGTTTCTGTGATTGACACCTCATAGGAGGGCCATATTAACATTCAAGTGCAAGAAAGCGCAACATTTCAGAAAATTTACTTTCCTTTGCATTATTTCTCATTTACATCAAATTTGCCTTCTAAAATATCTTTATACCTATACTATAAATATTTTATTTACCATACTAAATGTAAACAGTGTGTCTCTCATTGTTACAGAGTGTAATATAATTATATAATACTATTACTAATATAATACTACTAATATATTAATATAATACTACTAATATACTATTAATTGCAATAGTCTGGTGCAACTTCTCACATCCAACAAGGTGCATGGAAAAATTTGTAATTTAGGAAAAAAAACATCAACACTTGTGGTGTGGAGGGGTCAGAAATAAACAAAAAACTGGAGCTATATATATATACATTTGTACACTCTTCTGTTTCTTGACAGACACCTGGCAGCGCATTTGTCCAAGATGCCGTTTGAGCATCGGTAACGTTTAATGGCTGCATCGGACGCGTTTCGGTGGTTTAACCGCTCGACGCTCTGGGCTTAAAGTCGCGTGCTTTTATTGTAATTTAGGCAAGCGTGCTCATAATAGAAGTGACGCGGTTGAGAGAGCGGCTCATGGTTGCATAGCAACGACAGACGCCACTGGAGCGAAAGCGCATTGGAAAGAAAGAGAATGCGGCGCGGCCGCTTATGTGACACGATATGTGAATGCCCCATAGAACAGGGACTTTTTCTTTGCATATCAGACAGGTAGCAACTAGAGAATAATAATAATAATAATAATTCAGCGAGCCGGATTATGTTTTATTTTTGAGATCAGTTGCGGGCCGGGTAGAGGGGGAGGGCGGGCCGTAAATGGCCCACGGGCTGGCAGTTTGAGACCACTGGTCTAAGGTTTCCCCTGAATGTGTCTGTGAAGTTTCAGCTCAAAATACACCATAGATTTTTTGTAATATTACATTTTTTAACTGCCTATTTTGGGGCATAATTAAAAATGCGGCGATTCTGTGCATGTCCCCTTTAAATGTTCGCGCTCCCCACGCTCGCAGCTCTATAATACATTGCATAAACAAAGTTCATACAGCTAATATAACCCTCAAAATGGATCTTTACAAAGTGTTCGTCATGCAGCATATCGGTCCATTTAAGTATGGTATTTATTTGGATGTTTACATTTGATTCTGAATGAGTTTGATAGTAGCCTATGTGTGGCTAATGGGCTAAAGCTAACATTACACACTGTTGGAGAGATTTATATAGATTTAAGTTATGTTTATGAATTATACAGACTGCAAGTGTTTAAAAATGAAAATAATGACGTCTCTGGTCTCCGTGAATACAGTAAGAAATGATGGTAACATTTAACAGTACATTAGCAACATGCTAACGAAACATTTAAAAAACTATTTACAAATATCACTAAAAATATCATATCATGGATCATGTCAGTTATTATTGCTCCATCTGCCATTTTTCGCTGTTGTCCTTGCTTGCTTACCTGCATAAAGTCTGTTGATTCGGCTGTGCTGCTCCAGACGTTAATACTGGCTTGTCTAATGCCTTGAACATGAGCTGGCATATGCAAAAGTTGGGGGTGTACATATTAATGATCCAACTGTTGCGTCACAGTCGGTGTTATGTAGAGATTCGCCTGTTCTTCAGAGGTCTTTTGCACAAATCAAATTTACATAAGAAAGAGGAAACAATGGTGTTTGAGACTCACTGTATGTCATTTCCATGTACAGAACTCTAATTTAACTGTGCCAAGGTAAATTAAATTTTCACCTTTAACATATACTTCAGGTTTGGGGTCAAAATGGAGTAATTTTCATCATACTTGTGTGTATTTTCAACAAATCTATGCTAATTTCCATTCACAGAATGATTATAAGAAGCTGTCTATGCAATGCAAGGATTTTGTAGTTGGACTTCTGGATCTGTGTCGGAATACAGAGGAGGTGGAAGCCGTTTTAAATGGAGACACAGAGACAGGTGGCCACTTTGACAAGAGCGACAGACCTAATCTAGTTCGGTTAAAACTGGCCATCAAATATGAGCTGAAAAAGGTGTGTCTCTCTCATAATAAACATTAATAATGCGAACAAAGTTTTCAGTAAATTATATAGTTATTAGGCAAATTGATTCAACTAAGTTGCCTTAAGTGTTGAAATACAAATGCTTCATTACTGTGGATAATAGTACAGTAATATTAACATATCTGTTAACTGTATCTCTGCCTGCTTTTATGCCTCCTACACAGTTTGTAGCCCATCCAAACTGCCAACAGCAGCTTTTGTCCATATGGTATGAGAATCTGTCTGGGCTCAGGCAGCAGACCACAGCTGTCAAGTTACTTGTGGTTCTGGGGGTGGTGGTTGGACTTCCCATCCTGGCCTTACTGTACTGGATAGCACCCTCAAGCAAGGTCAGACTGCAATAACCTTAACCTTTAGCCAATGTGAATCCAGCCATGGCACTGAATTTCTGTTATGCTTACGTAATATTATAAGCGAGAAAAGAACAATATTATTGTGTATGGATTTATTCTTAATATTAACTGTGCTGTTTTTGAATTAATACAATATCAATCATTTAACAATGCAACTTTTTATTTGTTTTGTGCATTGTTTTCAATTCAAGTTGGGGAAGATCATACGTGGTCCTTTCCTAAAATTTGTGGCACATGCAGCTTCCTTCACAATCTTTCTTGGCCTTCTCATCATGAACGCTGCTGACCGTTTTGAAGGGACAACTCTCTTACCAAATATGACCATCCACGACCACCCCTCCCAATTGTTCCGCATGAAGACCACACCTTTTACCTGGATGGAAATGTTGATCATTTCCTGGGTCATAGGTCGGAAATAACAAATCAGACATTTATTCTTAATAAGATAATTTACTTGCTCACATGACATTCCCAACCTATATATATATATATATATATATATATATATATATTTGGAACACAACCGGAACTTTTGCAGAATGACAATTGGTGAGTAAGTTCCAAAAAAGACAATAAAGCATCATAAAATCACTATGAAAGTAGTCCGTATGACCAGTACATATGGGTTTGGAATGACATGAGGGTGAGTAAAAGATGACACATTAGACATTAACTTTAAGGAAAGTTCCCACAGCTATGTACTAAAATAAATCCCAAATGACTGCTGCAAGAACACAATGATCCACAGAAGGGTCACGACTCTTCAAACTCTCTAACATCTGTCACATCTGCCACATCTGCCCTATGAAAATATATTAGAAATATTTGTAAAAATGATCTGTAAAAGTGATATTGTTCAATTAGAAAAGAAAAAAATAATTTCACTACAGACTCAAGCCGTTTGCTTAAAAATATCAAGCACTGAATGACTGGGTGCATAAATATTTTTATAATAAATTAATTATCTGTCTCTTCTGATTAAAGGAATGATTTGGGCTGAATGCAAAGAAATATGGTCTCAGGGTCCTCGGGAATATCTGCTGGAGCCTTGGAATTTGCTGGACTTTGGAATGCTGGCCCTTTTTGTTACTTCCTTCATTGCCAGATTTATGGCATTTTGGCATGCAAATGTTGCTCAGAGTTACGTCGACAAGCACTACACAGATCTATCAAACATCACCTTGCCCCTTGAGATAGAATACTATCGTCTTGGTGAGTACTGCTGTCAAGCTTTACTGAAGAAATAATGCTTTGTCCATTTAAAGGGGACCTATTATGCCCCTTTTCAAAGTCTTGATTTTGGGGTCTTAACTAGGGTTTCATGCTTAAATGTTCACAAAAACACATTATTTTTCACATATTTTACTTTTTTGCAGCACCTCTCTTCCCAGTCTGTCTGTAATGCTCTGTTTAATCCTGTCTCTAAGAAGCCCCTCCTACCAAAAAGTGCACTGTGCTCTGATTGGTCGAGTTTCAACACACTACCAACGGAAGTCACTAAAACTTTTTCATGCTCAAACAACAACAATACACACTAAAGAAAGTTGAAAATGTCAAAAAACAAAAAACAAAAAAAACAAACATACAAAAAAAAAAACAAAAAAAAACAATAGCAACCTTTTTAAAATCACTTTAATTTGACATTATCTCAAGAATGTGGTCTATGGAGCATCAAAACTGCCAAATAAATAAATGATGATTATGATTTCTATAACATTACTTTAACAATGCGAAAATTGGTTTTGCAAAAGATTTTTTTTTTTGTTTTATGCAATGTTGATCATACATGCAGCTTCTTTCACTATTTATCTTGTCTTCCTTATTATGAATGTGCATTTAAACTGAACAGCCGATCAAAACTGCCTCATGTTATTGAATGAAATGTCGACCTACAAAGAGGTATAAGACTGAAGCTTTGGGGAGTGTTGGTTGACTCTATCTACTCAATCTATGTTCTTTTTTTATGAAACTTCCCCACATTTAAGTGTTGATAAAAGAATGCATGAAACTAGAATTTTTTTTAAAGCAGAAGCTCTGTTCTTTTGATATATTTTATATTCACATTCATTCAGCAAAATATTCTTGGGGCCATGACATTTTTAAAAAATTATTAAAAAAGTTTTTTTTTTTTTTTTTTTTTTTAAATGCTGGCAGGGAAAGAGTTAAAGGGATAGCTCACCCAAAAATTCAGTCATCATTTACTCACCCTCAGGTTGTTCCAAACCTGTGTAAATTTCTTTCTTCTGCTTAATACAAAAGACGATATTTTGAAGAATGTTGGTAACTAAACAGTTGATGGACCAAATTGACTTGCATAGTATAGAAAGAAAAAATACTGTGGAAGTCAGTGGGCCCCATCAACTGTTTAGTTACCCATATTCTTCAAAATATCTACTTTTGTGTTCAGCAGAGGAAAGAAATTCATACAGGTTTGGAACAACTTGAGGGTGAGTAAATGATAGAATTTTCATTTTTGGTTGAACTTTTCCTTTAATGAAATGGGAGACAAGTGGGAACATCAATGTAGCAGATCACACTTTTTCTACCAATGACTTTCCATGTTGAATACCTTCAGCTTGACTTTTGAAAGACCTGTGTTTTGAAAGACCAGATTCTCAGCCTTTACAAGTTTCCTTTTTATATATTTCAGCTCGTGTCCACTGGGTTCCTTCAGACCCTCAGCTGATCTCCGAGGGCCTTTATGCCATCGCAGTGGTTCTGAGCTTCTCTCGGATTGCGTACATCCTGCCGGCCAATGAAAGCTTTGGGCCCTTGCAGATCTCTCTGGGCAGGACTGTGAAAGACATATTTAAATTCATGGTGATCTTCATAATGGTGTTTGTGGCCTTCATGATTGGAATGTTTAACCTCTACTCATACTATCGTGGAGCAAAGCAAAACGGTGCTTTCACAACGTAAGCAATGAACATATCTGTTTGATTGACATTAATTCCTTTGATGATTGTTTATCTCTTCCTTGGTAATGGTATCACATCAATGTCTTTATTCGTTATAAGATTACAAAATGCCCAGAGCCTTGGCAGCAATGCATTAGGACATACTGGATGTAGGCGTTTGGCAAATTCAGTTATCATGACTGCCACACCACGACCATGTCCATGTGGACATGAGAGTGAATAAGAGTCTTGGACTCTTCATGCTCTTGATATTTAAAAAGCCTCAGGTCGATATGAAATAGATAAGTAATTAATTTAAATTCAAAATGAATTCATTAAAGAATGTGAAATCAAAATTGGACTGCCATTTAGTACATACTGTAGCTTTTAGGCCATATAGGTGAGTTTCGCCAAACTAGTCTCATGAGAAAACGTCTCGGCTACGGAACGCCAATTTCACTGGCCTTTTCTGATACTCTCAGAGGTGATTGGGGCTCTCAAGAGCGAATTCCCAAATAGAGCAAATAGTTTTACCGTTTACTGCACTTCTGGACTCTCTATCACCATCTGTGTTCAAAACATACCACAACTTGTGGTTGAATGACATTCTACCACCATCAGTTTTGTATATTAGAATTGTTTATTGGAAATATGCCTATGGAGAACATTAATTGAAAAATATTTCTCTGAAAAAGTGAGCGATCACTTTTAGCTTTGTTGCAAAGTTTTTTTTTAACATACTGTAGTCTTTAGTCAGAGCCATGAATCATTTGTTACTTTCTATTCCTAGTCAAAGACAACTTATATTACAGGTAGGTTAATTTGAGAGAGCATTTGATTTGGTCAAAATACCACTGTGACTACAAGATGAGTCATCAAAAAATTCCCCAGATGAGAAAGTATATTTGCAAAAAGTATATTTTCTAAATTTATAAGAGTTGTTCTTGAAGCTTACAGACAGAGTGCATTAGTGCCTGGCCCCTTTTCCAGCAGCGCTGGTTCCAGAAGTGTTTTTTTCCATTCATTTTTCCCATAGGGACTTTAAAAAAAGTATTCATTAAAGTGTTATAAGCCATGAACCAAGAGAATCACAATACTACAAAATTCGATTTGAAGCAAAAAAGTATTAGAAAAATCGGACAAAAATACAAAGGTACAAGACTGTGTACTTTATGGCTTTAGTGAGGGAAAGAACTACAATCCCATGAAGCATAATCAAACAGCATAATCAAATTAAAAACATAAAACTACTCATTTACAAATGTTGATTTGCTTCAGCAGTCTTCAGCAGAAGCATTTCTATTCTATTCTATTAGTTAACATTAATGCACTAAATAGCATTAACTAACAATGCACAATACATTTGTTAAAAGTTAATCTTTGTTAATGTTAGTTAATAAAAATACAACTGTTTTTTGTTAGTTTGTTAACTCAGTTACATTAAATAATATTAACAGATACAACTTTTGATTTTAATAATGTATTAGTAAATGCTGAAATGAATATTAACTATGATTATTAAAAACTTTAGAACTATTTTTTCATTGGTTATGCTAGTTAACAAATGTTAACAAATGGAACCTTATTGTAGTGTTACCAAATTTAGTTTTAAGTAAATTGGCATAAACATACAGTATATGTTCTTAAACATTCATATGTTTATGTGTATGCAATAATTATCCTTGCCACAGCAATCTTTTATTGATTTTTTTTTTTTTTAATTGACATTGATGAATGAAATACTATTATATAACACACCCCAGACCTAAAGGAAGTCATCTGTTTTTTCTTCTTCTTCTCCAGTGTGGAGGAGAGCTTTAAAACTTTATTCTGGGCTATTTTTGGACTTTCTGAGGTCAAGTCTGTCGTCATCAACAACGGGCACAAATTCATTGAAAATATTGGCTATGTACTTTATGGAGTCTACAACGTTACCATGGTTATCGTCTTACTCAACATGCTCATCGCCATGATCAACAACTCATTCCAGGAAATTGAGGTAATCATATTATGAAATGAGATCTGTGAAACGACCAGACGTTAGGATAGGATTGTACAGGCCAAGGGTAAATGTCCAGACCCCACCATTTCACATTCATAGTCCTTTTCAAATGAGATACAGATCCTTTATATTACTGTTACATTTGTTGAAATGTAATGGGATGTCCTTTCTGGTGACAGTAGAAATTGATTATCTCATAAACTGCAGCCTGTTTGTGTACACTGTGCAGAAAAAACTTGTCAAAACTGGCTGTTCACAATGTATTACAGTAGCATCCAACAGTGGAATATAAATTGCTCATGCACTGAATGAAACATATCTGCAAAGTATATAATAATAGAACGTCATTAATAATAAGAGGGAGGGAGGACTGATCAGGAAACAGAGGAAGTTATTTTTTGATGCATTTTGTTGCCATCTGGGGATCTTGTTATTTGTTGACCATTACTAATATGCCAACACACTTAACTGTTCCAATCATACTGCCCCTTACTGTTTTAGCATGCTATGGTTTTATCAGTGCATTTACAGAAGCTACAAATTCCAGTTACATGTCATTTATTTCTTAAGTACACAGGGAGACTGGGGCTAGTGGTCACATGTTGATGTTCTATATATCAATGATCAGTCAAAAATCCAGTTACACAAATGCTCTCTCTAGCAGTGGATTTTTATGTTGGTTTCAAATACCTAGTTGAAAATTAAGATTATTTTTGTGGTTTCTGTCATCCAAAATAAAATCTCAATATTATAAAACCTTTGTTTTATCATTTTAAATCTAAGTTTTAAACTTATTTTTGTAGAATGGTTTACTTAAAAGTATGTTTGTGTGATCTTTATCTTTATAAATACTACTTGCTTTGTTTTCTTTAGTGCAATCATATTCCTACATTCATTTTTGTGATTTACAATTATGCATTTAGCAGATGCTTTTATCCAAAACAACTTAGTTTTATGTATCGAGTCATGTTTGAGGATATGTTAAAACATCCGCCAAAGAAGATGCATACCAGTTTATGGATCAAACGTTGTGGAGTTATAATGTTTTTTTTTTACACTGTGTGCAGAATTATTAGGCAAGTTGATTTTCTGATCATATTTTTTTTCCAAGCACATTTTACCAATTCCAAACCACATTAATCTTAATAACTACTATTAATATTGTTTTTAATCATTTATAAGTGAAATATAATTGTACATGAAGGCTGGAAATAAAATAAAAAATATTCATTGTGAATGAGAATTATTAGGCAGGTTTTCTTTTACAGATAAAATGAGCCAAAAAAGAGATTTAACAGACTGAAAAGTCAAAAATTATTAAATACTCATGAGAAGGACGCAATACTAATGCAATACCAGAAATTGCAAAGTTAAAGCATGACCATTGGAAAGTGAAATGCTCATTGGGTCAGCGGGGTCATACAAAAACAGCTGAAGAAGAAAAGACACATGTTAACTGCAAAATAATTAAGAATTAAGGTGAAGTATTAAGTGTGAAACCATCAGGAACCATCTGCAAGATGGACATTTCAGGATAAGAGATGGACTAAAAGTGAACTCCCACACCTTACTGCCAGATTCTGGAAGATAAATTCTTCAAACAGTGGTCCAAGAGGATGTGGTGCTGGTCCTTCAGGAGTCACTCTCAAGCTGTCTGTCTATAAGGCCTATAAAAACCCAGTCTTCATGTATTTTATAACACTTCAAAATACACTTCATTTTTTAGGATTCTTCACCTAACCTAAGTCTCTGAGATCCTGACACCTTGCACTTCTGGAGACTCCAGGTAGGTTTCAGTACTGGGAAATGGTGGCGCTGGAGACTAAAGGGTTCCTGATGTTTCACACTTAATTCTTCACCTTAATTCTTAATTCTTTTGCAGTTAACATGTGTCTTTTCTTCTCCAGCTGTTTTTGTATGACCCTGCTGACCAAATGAGCATTTCACTGTCCTTTGGTCATGCTTTAACTTTGCAATTTCTAGTATTGCATTAGTATTGCGTCATTCTCATAAGTATTTAATAATTTTTGACTTTTCAGTCTGAGTTAAATCTCTTTTTTGGCTCATTTTATCTGTAAAAGAAAACCTGCCTCATAATTCTGCACACCTGAATATAGGGCATTTTTCATTTCCAGCCTTCATGAACAATTATATATCACTTATAAATGATTAAAAACAATATTAATAGTAGTTATTAAGATTGATGTGGATTGGAATTGGTAAAATGTGCTTGGAAAAAAAATATGATCAGAAAATCAACTTGCCTAATAATTCTTCACACCGTGTAGTTGTGGCGCCCCCAATTTTATGAAACTTTGTGTGCGTCCTCAGAATGTCCTGTTGTCTTTGTGTCAAGTTTTGTTAAGCTTGGACATTGCTTTCAGCAGCTATAGGTTAACTCGTAAAAATGGGCGTTGTCTGACCAATTAATTAAATTATAACTTTGCAATGCTTTGACGAATCAAAACTCTTTTTTCTAGGAGGAATTCGAAAAAGTACATTGTTAGGAAAATTGTCTCAATGGATTCTGGGGGAAACAAATGTATTTTCTAGTCCTTAGAGTTCCAAAGTTAAGATCAAAAATGCAAATTGCCTTATAGCACCTCGTAATTTTGGACGGGTGTTTGCATGTGCACCTGTGTAGCGGTGCACAATTGGGACCATCTCTATGATTTACAATCTCTGACACCCATACACTTTGAGGAAAAAAAAAACAGGGAAGAAGGGGCCACTCTATATGTATCTATGTGGAAATACACTGATATTAGTGTATGCCATTTTCCAATGAAACCATAAAATATGTCTTTTTGACAGGATGATGCAGATGTGGAGTGGAAGTTTGCCAGAGCTAAGCTGTGGTTCTCCTACTTTGAGGAAGGAGGGACGCTGCCTGTGCCATTTAACCTCATCCCCAGCCCCAAATCAGTCATCAGCCTGGCTATAAAACTCAAACAGCTCCTGCTAATACCCCTTCACAGACACAAAGAGGACCTGAAAGAAGACACAGAGCTCAATGTGGTGAGATGAAGGGGAGACTCTTTAAATGACTCAAAATGCATCTGATGCGTGAGATTTTCTCACAACATTTCTTTCAGTTTTATTTATATAATAATGGTCTGTCTGTGGGGTTCTCAATGAAAATGAAATCCTTTTATTGGTATTTGGTGCCCTCTAATGGCCAGACAACATGAGGAGCTTTTCATTTATTGAGAGAACAAAATATTTTTGGTTAAATATTCACAAAGAAATATTTTTTCCCCCAGTCAGGTAAACAAAAAGAGTCCAGTGAGAAGAATTCGCCTCATACAAGTCGCTACCAGGTAATACACACATTTCTGACCAGTCTTATTTCATGCTGAAGGGCTTTATTTTGTGATACCTGTACTAAATCTACACAACTGTGTAGATTTCCTGCTATTTTTTTTTTTTTTTTTTGTATCCACAGAGGATCATGAAACGGCTAATCAAACGATATGTTATCAAAGCACAGACTGACAAAGAGGGAGATGAAGTTAATGAAGGTACAGTGTGAATTTCTGTTGTATTGATGATGCGCTAGACATATCTGTGTTTCAGCACACATCCACACAAAGTCAGTTAGACTGTTGCAAAATGAATCAAACAGGAAACATTGTGAATGAGAATGTTAATCACTGAGTATAGCTAGTTAATTGGGGTTTGAGTTCAGAATGAGAAAATTGATTCATTTTGATGTTTAAATTGCCCTTATTTTGTGCTGTATTAAAAGTTCCCAGTTTTGTTCTACAACAGACTTACATGCATCCAAGGTCAAAAAACACTTACATTTTCTCACAATATACATTACAGCTTCCCTCTTTTTCTCACAGTGTTTGAAACGTTTGGGGCTTTTCAAGGACTCAGTCTCTCCCTCCTTTACGTGAGCCTACACTGCTCTGATTGGTCAGATGGCCCAATCTGTTGTGATTGGTCTACCAAATACAGCGTGTGTCAGAAACGCAACACCCATTACCGTATCTAAATTTCAGCTTTCTCAGCACTTGTATACAGAGTGAAATGAACACTAACGATGACGTCAGTTTTAGCGTAGTCTCAGCCTCAGACGTTTTGTCCACGGACCGTTGGCTGAACGTCGGATGCATAAGGCACACAAAATGGGAAACACTTTTGGTTACTACAGTTTCTAAGTCATCATCTGATTGGTTGAATTCTACTGGATTTCTGGGAGACGTGTGTTTCGTATTCTTTTTATTGGTCTGCCTGGAAGAAGGAAGCCGTTGTGTTTACAACCGTGCAGAGCACTTATCAGGATCAACTAAAAGCTGGATTTTCAAAAGTATGTGAAGTTCGCTGTGCCATTGCTGTAAAGAGACGAGAGCCGTCACTATTTTCATTTTTAAACACTTGCAGTCTGTATAATTCATAAACACAACTTCATTCTTTATAAATCTCTCCAACAGTGTAGCATTAGCCCGTTAGCCACAGAGCATATAGCCTCAAACTCATTCAGAATCAAATGTAAACATCCAAATAAAATAAATCTTGTAAAAATCCATTTGAGGGTTATATTAGCTGTGTGAACTTTGTTTGTGCACTGTATAACTGCACTTATAATCGAGAGCTCGGGAGGGCAGGGAGCGAGAGATTTAAAGGGGCCGCAGCCTGAATCGGTGCATAGTTAATGATGCCCCAAAATAGGCAGTTAAAAAAATTAATTAAAAAAACTCTATGGGGTATTTTGAGATAACACTTCACAGACACATTCAGGGGACACCTTAGACTTATATTACATCTTTTGAAAAGACATTCTACGGCACTTTATCATGCTCTTTGGTCTTTGAAACTTTGCAGACATTTTACATTCACAAGCAGCTATATTACACTCTACATGAAAGGTAATATTCGAAAAAGCATAATAGGGGCACTTTAAGCTTTGCTCTTGAAGTCAACATGAAATCAAAACGGACCCTGTTTATTTTCTCAAAAATTACAATTGTGCCATCATTTGCTCACCCTCATATTGTTCCAAACCAGAAATTGTGTGTTAATTAAACAGATCACAGCACTTGGTGAGAGCTCTTGAAAGAAAATAAATCTATGGGGAAATGCATTGTAACTTTGCATGAAACCCTTAGTTTGCACTTAGCCAAAAAAAAGGAAAAGGAAAAAAAAAGTTTTATTATCTAAAATGTGGTTTCAGATTGAACTACCTTTCTAGGTGGATGAACTTCTGGTTATGTGTTGGTCATGTAATGATCCATTTGACTTTGTGTCTTAAAGGGGAACTAAAGGAGATAAAGCAGGACATCTCAAGTTTACGCTATGAGCTCCTGGAGGAGAAGTCCCGTCAGACAGAGGAGCTAGCAGAACTGGTCAGGAGACTGGGAGAGAGGCTCGCCAGTCAACAGAAACTGTAGTTTTTCTCAACAGGAACCCTCTTTTCACTTTTCTCAAAGGATTCTTATTAGTCAATAGTGTAATACAAAATGAATTCTATGATTTTCTATTTAAAATATCATGTATTAAAGGTAGTACAATAAATACTATGACATAAATACTTGAAAAATAGTTTAAATAATATAATTTAAAAACATATCAGACCTGGGGTGCTAAATTCATGAAAATATCATACTGTAAATGATTTAATAGTACTGAAAAAAAAGGCTTCGCTTTCTTAAAGCAGAATATTTCCTTCTCTTTTTTTTTTTCTTTGAGTATGACAAGTGCTGGGGGGGGGGGGGGCACTTTTTTCACAGTACAAATTAGTTCTTTATACAAGAAACTATTTAGATGCTTAATATTTAGTATTTGCTTAATATTTAGGATGGGTGTCCCTCTCATGTTTCATATTTAGAGGTATGTGGCATCTAAAAATTGAAAACCCCTGTCTTAAGAAATACTATGACCAACTAGCAGATAGCCAAGTCTTACTTTTTATTTTTTAATTAGACCAATCAAAGTTTTTATGCAAATGTCTTAAATGAAAATTTACATAAAAAAAAAAAAAAAAAAAACTAAAGCTGTGTCCAAAATCGCCCCATACCCTTTTATAGGGCACAGCCATTTGTAGTGCTGTCCGAAACCATAGCGGATGTTATCAGGTGCACTAATTCAATCCCACAATGCACTGCAGGAACAAGTGTACAATTGAGGAGTATACCCATAATGCACTGTGAGACTTGCATGCCGAATGAATTCCCGCAACTTGCCAGAAGATGGCGCCTGCTGCTTAATCATCCATCCAATTTTTAAACCGCTGGTCCAATGTGGGTACAGTGTAATATCATGTAGGTATAAATTAATTTTTAATTGTTTAATTAAGCTTTATACAAGCAATTTTCCATTAAAGATTTTAAGATAAATCTTTTAATTACTACTGGAGATGCCAGTTTGCTAAGTTTCATATGATTATTAAACAGCAAGAACAAACTATGCAACTGGCCCTGGAACATGTTTTTAACAGGGTTTGTAAAAATTACTCTGTTACATTCCTCTTTCATCTAAGCCATAGTTGCTTGTTATATAAGCAACATTTCCTCTGGAGAGCACCAATTCTGCAGAAAAAAAAAGAAAGAAATTAAATTAAATATTTTATTATATTTTAGAATATTTTAGAAAAGTTTTTGCTTCTGAAAATGCTAATGCTGCCGTTTGCCATTGTGTTGCCATGCCGTGTCATATTCTTAATATGCAACGTTACACATATAAAACACAGTAACAGCAAGACTAAGAAAAAAGTTTTTTTGTTTGTTTTTTTTTTTAATGGTGATTTTTCATTTATTTTTCATAACTGTTTTCAGTGAAGCTGAGCATTGTGGAGCCAAACTTATGTCACAGAGCAGAACAGTCTGAGACCAAATGTTTCTAATTTTTGACCACTGTAAACGTGTTGTTACTGTTTTGCATGGTGGTATTGATGTTAATGAATGTGGAAATGTGTCATATTTTAGCATGTCATGATTTTATGTTTGAGAATCAGGGTACACTACAAATGTGTTGCAACCCCTTGAAACATGCTTTATTAACCCTAATTATTAATTATACATTTTGTGAAGTCTGACAGTGTCAGTCAATAGTATATTTATAATAATAAAAAAATGGAAATGTAAAAATAAATGTTTCTTTAACAAAAGTGGTAAGTTGAACTTTCAACTAATTTGCTCCGTCTCTCATTTTTCATGTCAGGTTTTACAGGTAGTTTACACACAAAACAATTCTGTTATGCTAGAGGTTTATGTAAAAGACATCTAATTATAGATATTTTACACATATTTTAAACTCGGGTCTCACAGTAACAGGCATGGATGTTTCTTCAATAGTTCAACCTGACCTCTCAGGAGACTCCGTACCCCTTTATTTCCACCAGCTGCGTGCTGAGTGCGGCCCATGCAGATGTAATTCACCAGGTGCTACTCTGCCTGGAAGTGAGTCAGAAATAGAGAGCTGAAGTGAAAAGCTTTTATCAGCATTGGTTAACTTGCCTACCAGTGCTCTGACCTCAATAACAGCCTGTTTAGCTACATGAATTAAATTATATCCTAACATGGAGCGTAGAGGTTTTTAATACATAATGACTTTTTTTTTTCAATACAGTCCATCTCATTGTACATTATCCAGCTTATTATTACACTGCTACTTTAAGGGTTAGTTCACCAAAAAATGAAAATTATATCATTAATTACTCACTCTCATGTTGTTCCACACCTGTAAGACCTTCGTTAATCCTCGGAACACAAATTAAGATATTTTTGATAAAATCAGATGGCTCAGTAAGGCCTCCATTGACAGAAAGATAATTAACACTTTCAGATGCCCAGAAAGCTACTAAAGATATATTTAAAATAGTTTGTGTGACTACAGTGGTTCAACCTTTTTAATGTTATGAAGTGACGAGAATAATTTTTGTGCGCCAAAAAAAAAAAAAAAAAAAAAAGACTTTATTCAACAGTATCTATGGGTGATCTCAAAGCACTGCTTCATAAAGCTTTGAAGATTTATGAATCTTTTGTTTTAAATCAGTGCCAAAGTCACGTGATTTCAGTATACACGATTTTTATTATGTCATAAGTGTTTCAAACTTTCAAAGAGTTGTTCAACTTTGGTTCATAATAAATTATGTTCATAAATTTGATGCAGAGTAGATTTTTTTTACAGAAAAAAATGGAAAAGTGTATCACTGAAGGATTTTTTATGGTTTTAAACTGGCTTTACCAGCAAGAAAAGACAAAGCAATTCTCACCATCAAAAGGCAAAAGGTGTATAAATACACTTACTTTGTTTTTGTTTACTCCGTGTAGTTCTGAGAGCTGAGGTGCATATTTTGAGTCATATTTTATAATATGCTGTTATACTCCATATAATTCCATATAAAGCCAGTAACTAAGCTTTTTTTTGCACAGGCCTATCTAAAGTGTTAATGGCGCCACCTGGTGATCAACTGTAAAAATGAGAAATGTTACCTCTTCCCAACAGGGAAAACCACCATCAATCAAGAATGCATGATTTTATGGTGTCATGGCTTTGCAATCAAAAAATGTCGTTATAATGGAAGTCAATGGGGCAAAAACAGCCACGAACAATAAATGAGGGAGAAAAAATTAAAATCTGATGCTGCACAAAAACTAACAATTCATCAAAACCAATGTTGTTACTAATCTACAGCTTTCCTGTAGCTCAGTGGTTAGAGCATGGCACTAGCAATGCCAAGGTCATGGGTTCGATCCCAGGGATTGCACATACTCAGATACAAATGTATAGTATAATGCAATGTAAGTCGCTTTGGATAAAAGCGTCTGCCAAATGCATAAATGTAAATGTATGTAAATGTAATCTTTGACATGTCCAAGACTGTGATAAAAGGTAAAAAAAAAAAGTCCACAATCACTTTTTATATTGAAAATAAGTCATTTTTTGTGTTTTTTTCACCCAAATCAGTGACATCATTTATAAACTTTGCAATAAAAAAGTAAAAATCTTGGATTTTTTTTACACATTTAGTAGTTTTGATCAGGACTGAGGTTGATTAACAGATTTATGCGAAAAAAATATTTATCTGATACATTTTTACAGCAGTTTAATTTAGTGGATGTTTTCAGCCCGAATGTAACGAAAGGGTAGTGAATTTGCCCAGTGTATTTTTGAGGTTTTGAAAATTTTCAAAGCATTTTCCCAAAATATATCAAAATAAGATTTGTCACCAAAAATCATTCCATTTGCTGAAACACAGAGAAAGTTGTGGCCAAATTAAGACTCAAAATCACCCCATAGTGGATGAAAACATCCCCAACAACACATAAGGGTTAAATCAGTGCCAAAGTCACGTGGTTTCAGTAAACGTGATTTTTATTATGTCATAAGTGTTTCAAACTTTCAATGGTTCACCACTGGGGGTGTGACTGACTTTTGACAGAATTTTCATTTTTGGGTGAACTAACCCTTTAACCAAAACATAAATACGTGGAAATATTGATTGAATTTGACATTTTTTATTCAATTATTTGGTTACACTTTATTTTGATAGTCCACTTTAGACACTCTACTAACTATAAGTAACTTTGAAACTACATGTCAACAAACTCTCATTAAATTTTCAACTATAACTCTCAGTAGAGTATAAGTAGACTGTTAGGTTAGGGTCATGCCGAGTTAATTAGCGGGGACGCGGGTCTATAACTCCTCCCCGAACTTCTCGCTGCCCTGTATCTTGCTCTCTCGTTGGCTGTAGGCCATCACCAATGTTATTTTCAGTCAGAAGACATTTCACAAAGCAAGATTTTTGAATCGCAGACAGATTTAGCATGCGAAATATCAAACGGGCATCAACGACGCATTGTCGATTCTCTTAGATCACGTTTTTGATAATTCAAAATTGCATGTTTTTTACGCACAAGAATGAGCACCGATTTGCTTCTGATTTTGGGCATTGGTCGGTGATTTCGCAAAATCTGTTGGCGAGTGAAAATCGGCCTAAACATTAGGGTTAGTAGAGTAAGTTGATGTACTTGAAAATCTACTTATAGTCAGTAGAATGTCTGTTGGGGGACCATCAAAATAAAGTGATAGCAGATATTAAGCAAACAGTCTACAAATAGTTTGTTGACATGTAGTTGCAGTTACTTATAGTTAGTAGAATGTCTAAAGTGGTCTATCGAAATAAAGTGTTACCAAATATCGACCAATCAGAAGCAAGTGTTCCAGTTTTTGCATATCATTCCGGAATATTTGATTTTGAATGGCCAATCACAGCATTGAAGAGTCAAATATTTTTTTTTATAATTACAAAATAAGTAAATGCAAGGACATGAAATGTTGATTTGAGTTAAAATTATTTTGTAAGAAAAAAACAACAACACAAAATTAGCATATCTAAAGTAGATTGATATCCAGGGACAATTATTTCACACTCATTATGCAAAAAGGTTGATGAATCAGAATGAACTATCTCAGAGAAAATTTCTAATAATGTATGAATATTTCAGGATACTTGATTACTTGATATTTTGATTGGCCAATCACAGCATTGAGCAGTAAAATATTTGTGTGACCAAATAAGTAAATAAAAAGATATGAAATACTGATTTTTAAAATTATTTTGTAAGAAAAGTGACACAAAATTTGCATATCAATGTAGTAGAATGATTGCCAGGGACAACTATTTCACATTGATTATGCAAAAAATATAAGCCAGTCATTATGCAAAAAAGGTTCACCAATCAGAATGAAGTATTCCAGAGATACATGCAATACATTATCATTCTCTAATCATTCTAATTATGGTATAGCACAAGATCAAATTTGGGTGTTTTTAATGGCGAGTTTGCTGGATCACACGACTGTTACAGCTCACTGTAGCATGGTTGTCAAGGTGATAAAAAATAATGCCTCGAAGATGCAGGAAAGGGAAGAATAAAACCAGCTTGGTCACTTTGACCCTCTCAGCCGAGAACTCTACAAGAAGTGTGTGAGAAAAGAGCTTTGAATCAGATTTGGGGAACATGGAAGTTTTATCTAGATTGGGCTGTTGCTATTAGAAATCTGCTGAATGATTCAGTTATTGTGTCTGACAGACACAGTGATTGTGCTTTACTTGTGACGTGGGTGATATCATACAGCCAAGGCTATTCAACTGTTATCAGTGACAACTGAAAAATGGAACATGATTTAATTAGTGGTATTTAGAAAAGCATCACTATTGCTTATACTTAAAGTCGACATGAAACCGAAGTTGCGATAATCTTTTCTTGCGAAGTACACTGCTCAAAAAAATTAAAGGAACACTTTTTAATCAGAGAATAGCATCAAGTCAGTCAATCTCCTGGGATATTGATCTGGTCAGTTAAGTAGCAGAAGAGGTTGTTAATCAGATTCAGCTGCTTTGGTGTTAATGAAATTAACAACAGGTACACTAGATGGGCAACAATGAGACGACCCCTAAAACAGGAATGGTTTTACAGGTGTAGGCCACTGACATTTTTTTCCCCTACTCATCTTTTCTGACTGTTTTTCACTAGTTTTGCATTTGGCTAGGGTCAGTGTCACTACTGGTAGCATGAGGCGATACCTGGATACCTACAGAGGTTGCACAGGCAGTCCAACTCCCCCAGGATGGCACATCAATTCGATTGCCAGAAGGTTTGCTGTGTCTCCCAGCACAGTCTCAAGAGCATGGAGGAGATTCCAGGAGACAGGCAGTTACTGGAGAGCTGGACAGGGCCGTAGAAGGTCTTAAACCCATCAGCAGGACCGGTTTCTGCTCCTTTGTGCAAGGAGGAACAGGATGAAGCATTGCCAGAGCCTTACAAAATGACCTCCAGCAGACTACTGGTGTGAAAGTCTCTGACCAAACAATCCGAAACAGACTTCATGAGAGTGGCCTGAGGGCCCGGCGTCCTCTAGTGGGCCCTGTGCTCACTGCCTGGCACCATGGAGCTCGATTGGCATTTGCCATTGAACACCAGAATTGGCAGGTCTGCCACTGGCGCCCTGTGCTTTTCATAGATGAGAGCAGATTCAACCTGAACACATGTGAGAGATTTGAAAGGGTCTGGATAAGCCGTGGAGAATGTTATGCTGCCTGTAACATCATTCAGCATGACCGATTTGGTGGTGGGTCAGTGATGGTCTGGGGAGACATAGCCATGGAGGGACGCACAGACCTCTACAGGCTAGACAATAGACCCTGACTGCCATTAGGTATCTCTAGCATTGTCAAACCCTACGCTGGTGCAGTGGGTCCTGGGTTCGGACTCATGTGGCGAGAGTATGCAGGCAGTTCCTGGAGGATGAAGGAATTGATACGCTTGCCTGACCTACATCCAATAGAGCACCTCTGGGACATTATATTTCAGTCCATCCGACACCACCAGGTTGCACCTCAGACTGTCAAGGAGCTCAGTGATGCCCTGGTCCAGATCTGAGAGGAAATACCCCAGGACATCATTCGTCATCTCATTAGCAACATGCCCCAACGTTGTCAGGCATGCATACAAGCATGTGGGGGCCGTACAAACTACTGAGTACCATTTTGAGTTGCTGCAATGATTTTCAGGGTGTCTTTGAATTCAGTAGGTTGTAGGGGTGTAACGGTACACAAAACTCACGGTTCGGTACGTACCTCGGTTTTGAAGTCACGGTTCGGTACAGTTTTCGGTACAGCAGGTGGAGAGAAAACTAAACATAAAATTGCTTTTTTTTATTATTAAACAGAGGTTTACTGAACAAATTGTGTTTTTGTCTTTAAATATATTAAATTAAATTAAAACTAAAAGTTTCTTAAGGATAAAAAAAACCGATCTTTGCTAATGCTATAAACTACGTAGGGAGCCCTAACTTGAAAGAAGCCCAAACTATTAGCCTAAATTCAATTGCTTTTTATTTTTAGATAAACTAATCAACACTCAAATAACAAATTGTATGCAAACCTGTAAGCTGCACCTAAGGCAGTTTTTGCATTAACTTCTAAATGTTTTTACTCCAATTCGTTGTTGAAATATAATCATTTCTACACAGTGGCTGTTATTTTAACATCAGATCTATTTAAACATACATTAAATAGCCTAATTAGGATATCACTAAAAGATTAAGTAAAATAACGAATATATTGGCTAATACAGTGCATATATTAAGCGAAAGAGTTAATTTCTCTAGCGAACTAACAAGCTGTGAACACTGAATGGCTTTTCTGAGGTAAATGCATCATATTGTTGAATACGGACGCTTTCATTGATGTCTTTCCACCGTTGAAACACTGAATGAGCGATTACATGAGATATGACCGTTTCAGTAAGTTGTACTGAATCTTGCAACATACCTTCAGATGTTCTTTCATGTTTATTCTGTAACTAGTATTAAGGAGGAAGAGATGAACACGTTCACTTGCGCTCCGCGCTCGCGCTGCCGGTTGAACTGAGGCGCTTGTACAGTGATCTGTCACCCCACATCAAATCACGTCAAAATGGCATTTTCTGTTTAAACTTCATGATTTCGTGGACAGAATTTGAAGGATGACACTTTGTTTCTTATCGAAAGTAACAAAACGCAGAGCTTATTGCGGTTATTGGTGGTGAATATTGGTTGCAATGTAATGCTTCGTTACACACGTGCACCGTACCGAAAGCCCTGTACCGAAACGGTTCGGTACAAATACGTGTACCGTTAGTTGATCATTTTTATTTCCAACAAACAATGTGGTATCCTTTCGTTCCTAACACATTACCCAGTCCATATAAGTATAGATATCCAGCATTATATTTTTCCCCATTGAGATCTGATGTGTTTTCAAAGTGTTCCTTTAATTTTTTGAAATTTTGAGCAGTGTATATCCGAGTGAAACTGTTTCTTGAACAAGAAAAAATTTAGGATTTTTGTCTATTAGGAATTATTATTGATCAATCTCATGTGAGTGACAGGTTGCCCCGCCCTCGAGCCAGTAAACATGTCATCAGAGAAGGGAAGAGATGCCGCTGCAAGAAGGAGGAGAAGTTTTTAAATGAAAGATTATGAGAGTGCATGAATTAAAAAAAAAAATTATTATGTGCACAGATAAATCATTTATAATAAATTCTGCAATGTTCCATAAAAAATAAGAATAGTACATTTTGATTTGACTTTAAGATTAAGGATTTGAACAAAGTTTGATGTGTTTGGCACTTGTCAATTATTCACTTTAAGTAAATCGAAAACCAGGATGTCACAGAACATTGTTTTTATTAGTCAAACATAGTAAAAGAAGATTATGAAAATGACACTTTGAAAAGATAATTAAACTTTATTCCTTCATCAGACACCTGGGCTAAAATAATGCTTTAGCGGAAAATCATTTGGTGTGAAAATGAGTAAATAAGACTTTGCTGTGAGGAAATGAGCTTCAAAGAGAGCTTTTAACCGGCCTTCTGGAACTAGGCACACAAGTACAGGATGTTCACATCACATTAATGAGTCACCACACAAAAAAAAGATGATTTACAATATAAAACCAGCCTATATTCTTAGTACTTTTTTTTCCTTTTCTTCTGAAGTTCAGACATCACACACATTTCAATTGAATTATGAAGCAGACAGATACTTTAGTACATAGTTTTTATATTCAATCTGGAAACATTGCTTGTCAAACCCACTCCATGTGTAACTTCTGTGTAGATAAATTAGAAGGACATCTTTCTCCCCGTTCGTGCTGAACACAGTCTGTGGAGCATGCGTCTGGAGCATTGTGGATAATATTTCAGCATTTTATCCATGACTACCAGGTCACTACCATGATATTTTGGCGTCTTCGCCCATCACACTTTTACATGAGTCTATATTTAATTTTATGTCATTGACTTATACTCAAAAGGTAAGAAATTGACCTCTAATTTGTTTTGATATAGACAGTCTACTCAAAAACTCTTATAAATTAAAAATAAGAGGCAGCACAGTTGTTAACATAGGAATTATAGTTTAATTAAATATAGTATGATTTCTACATCAAGGCAATATCAAATATCATATATTTTATATTATAAAATAAACATTATAATTAATAAAGCATATTTTTTAGAGTGGTTGTTGTTTAATATTTAGGAATAAGTTGCTTGGACATTTTTGTACAGCCTCTCACCACAAGGAGTAATACACAGAGACGGTTATACGCCACAGATCACAACTTCCAACCAAACAGAGAGGACGCATTTCCAGATTTGTGATAATGGAAACCAAAACTAACAGTAGAATGGACACTGTGAACACTTCTCTCGCTGATTCCACAGAGATGAGGATTGAAGTAAGTAATTTAATGGAGAAATATACGGACGTGAGTTTTGGGCACGGCAGTGTCTCCGTGCGTAATTTTGGACATGCGGGGTCTTTACGCGGCTGCGCGCCTGGAACAAGCAGCGACTCTCTGGATCAACTATCTATGCTTGACTTGCCTCTCGGTACTAAAACGTATACTGATCACGTAGATGAATTTCTGAAAATCGAAACCGGACAGTGGAGCGCAAAAGCGCTTCTGCCGAAGGAGACAGCTTTTCCAGAGAGTTCGTTTATCAAAGATGAGAAAGAACAGTCTCTCATTATGGAGCCACCTAACACTGATTTTGACATAAGCGCCTTAGAAAGCTCCTACGATTCTATCGAAAGGAAACAGCTGTGTGGGTTTATTGAAGAGTATTCCGCTTTGCTTTCATCTCAAGCTGCCCAACAGGTAGTTGTGGACAGTTCCTCTAACTTTCAGTTGGACATGAATCAATCTACATTGGTTTTGCCACCTCCGAGAAGAGTATCACCTTCTTTTGGCAGGGGTATGCTGAATTTCGATGGAACAAGCGCAGCTCCCATGATGTCCAAATCGGACATTTCTAAATGGGTTTCCCCCGCGAGCTCCCCGTTCTGGTATCAGTCCACTAATGTGAATGACGAGCACGCTGGATACTCTTCAGCAGATGGCGTCATCCCGCGCTCACAGACAGTCTACTCGGCTTTCTCAGGGTAAGAACGATGTTGTGCGCCATTCAGAATTGAATTTAAGAAACATGACGCAGAAGTGCATTAATTAAAAGAAGTCGAAATGAAATGTGTGTAGATTGAATTATATATATATATATATATATATATATATATATATATATATATATATATATATATAATTAACTAATTTTATGGCACATGATGGAACAACATGTCCCAGAATGCTCTGTTTCACCTCAAATTATTCAAAATGGAGTCGAACATGAAGGACGTTTACAAGATGGAGACAGATGATTTAAGATCTGTTTTTGCCCATTTTTTAAATGTATTATATTCAGACATGGGGTGTTGCAAATTCAGTTTGAATTCCTCTTACGATTAAAAAAATATGCTATCATATTTTAGTTATTCTCTAAATCAAGGGTGCTTAAAGGATTAGTTCACTTTCAAATAAAGTTTTCCTGATAATTTACTCACCCCCATGTCATCCAAGATGTTCATGTCCTTCTTTCTTCAGTCGAAATGAAATTACGTTTTTTGATGAAAACATTCCAGGATTATTCTCCTTATAGTGGACTTCAATGGCCTCCAAACGATTGAAGGTCAAAATGACAGTTTTAGTGCAGACGAGGAATAAGGGTCTTACCTAGTGAAACGATCGGTCATTTTCTTTATAAACACAAATGATCGCCTTGCACATGCTTCTGCTTTCTGTATTCTTCAAAAAGCTTACGCCGTATGTCCTACACCTTCCCTATTCAACTTACGGAAAAAAACGGAACTAGTGCCATTTAAGTTGCGTGACTGATCGTTTCGCTAGATAAGACCCTTATTCCTCGTCTGGTATCGTTTAAAGCCCTTTGAAGCTGCACTGAAACTGTAATTTTGACCTTCAACCTTTTGGAGGCCATTGAAGTCCACTATAAGGAGAATAATCCTGGAATGATTTCATCAAAAAACTTAATTTCTTTTTGACTGAAGAAAGAAGGACATGAACATCTTGGATGACATGGGGGTGAGTAAATTATCAGGAAAAGTTTATTTGAAAGTGGACTAATCCTTTAATTCTGCTCCTAAAAACTGCCTTCCTCTTGTACATTTTACATCACATCAGAACCAGCACATCAAGATTTTTGGATCCACTTGAAGTGAGCTGGAACCTGAGAACATAATTTAGCACTGAATAAGCGAACCATTAGCTCATTAATCTGAAGGTCAAAGGTCAGAACATAATGTACAGTGGCCTATCTTAGTATGTGGATGCTTGTGGAAGTTTTATTGTATTAGACAAAAACAAATCTACAGCTATTTGCAATTACATTTGGAATTGTTTTAAACCATCCGGTCTAAATACATGTTTAAGCCACTGTCGTTTAGGATGTGGTTTGGTTACACCATCCAGAGAACATTGTGTCTTGCTTATATTCAGGGTTCCATCTCAAAGACTGTGTGTTATATGTGGAGACGAGGCTTCGGGTTGTCACTATGGAGTTCTTACCTGTGGAAGCTGCAAGGTGTTTTTCAAGAGAGCTGTTGAGGGTGAGCAACATTGTGCTAAAACTGTTATAATTCTGTCAAAATAGGAGGTTACACTTTATTTTAAGGTGACGTGGTTATAGTATACTTACTCAAAATAAGTACAGAGTAAAAATAATTAACTACATGTACTTACTGTAGAGTTATGGTTAGGGTTTGGTTTAGGGTTAGTTACTTGTTGTAATTATGCATTATTTACGTTATTACTATAGTAAGTATGTGTAATAACGTGTAACTACGTCACCTTACAATAAAGTGTTACCAAATAGTACAATATGTCTTAGAATATTGAAGACCCCATCTGTGTTGATGTATTTCGTAAATGGGAAACTTCCTAAACAGGATGTAAACCGACGTGGACTACAAACCACAAAACAACCACAAAAAAGGTTTTAGCATGTTTTTTTTATTATTATTTTAATATCAGGGTTTTTTTGTAAAGTGTTGTTGCAAACAGAAATTTTTATTTCATGTTTCGAAGATTGTGAGTCAGTGTGTATACAGTGTCCCAGAAGAAGGTAATTATCATTTGGACCAATGTTCACAGTGTTCTTTCTTGTTATTCTTATCGCTGAGGACAGATATGTAAGAGCCACTATGTCTCACCATGGCCATGTCACTATGCCCTGTCAGCCTTGCTTCAAACCAATTCACTCTGTGCCTTTTTCTTTTTTTCTCTCGCTGTAATCTCCAAATCATCTTCCTTAAAAAAAAAAAAAAATCTTTTTTTTCCTTTTTCTTTTGTGTAGGTCACCATAACTACCTGTGTGCGGGACGAAATGACTGCATTGTTGATAAAATCAGGAGAAAAAATTGTCCCGCATGTCGTCTTAGAAAGTGCTACCAGGCAGGGATGATGCTTGGAGGTATCACTTTTTGAATATAAGCTTTGTATTTATATATTAAAAACATAAGCTTCTTGGACTTAATGGACAGTCATTATGTTAAAATACTGAATATTCTCTAAAGGGCCAATCTTAAGTATTGTTGGTAACACTTTGCAATAAGGTTTCATTTGTGAACATTAGTTAATTACATTAGTTAACATGAATTAACAATGCAAAACACTTCTAAATAATTTATTAATCTTAGGTAATGCAATGTTAATTAAGCATCTACTAATACATCACTAAAATCAGAAGATGTATTTTTTAATATTAGTTAAAGGACCTGAGCTAACATGAACTAACAATAAACAGTTGTATTTGTATTAACTAACATTAACAAAGAGTAATAAATACTATATCAAACGTATTGCCCAATGTGAGTAAATGGGACCTTATTGTAAAAGTGTTACTGTAGTTTACCCAAAAATGAAAGTTCTGACGTAATTTATTCAACCTCATGTTGTTCTAAACCCAAATGACTTTATTTCTTTAGTGAAACACAAATGGAGATGTTTAGCGCAATGTCCAAGCTACTTATTTATGTACAGTGAAAGTCAATGAGGACTTGGGCTTTCAAAATCAAAGCGTGCCATTAAAGTATCATAAAAGGTGTTCACATGAGTTCGATAACTATGACTTTATATTAAGTGGCCTTAACTACTATGTACTTACATTTAAATTAATCATTTGATACAATGAACTTATTGTGTACATACATGTTTTTACATTGTACTTATATTTTAAAAACACTTGCATGTAATTACATCTGTAATTAATTTCTGTAATTACATTTATAATTACACTGCTGACCAATCCCTTACACCTTACCTCTACACTTAAACCTACCCATACCACCAAAGCTTTCCCTAACCTTACCCGTATCCCACCTCAATAGCTGCAAATGTGTTTTGCAATTCAATATGAACCCAATAAGTACATTGTACTTATTTTTTGATGCAAGTACATAGTAGTTAAGGCCACTTAATATACAAAGTGGGACCAAAAAATCTTCTGAAGTCATATAATAATTTTTTAGCAGCGGCTATGGCACTAAGTGCAAATAGCGATAGATGCTAATTAGTTACACTTTATAACCGTTAGCTGGTTTCCACTTTTCGAATGCTTTCTTCTTTTTATTATTTTTTAAATAAATGCCTCTTTAAGCTGATATGCTATGGGAAAAGGGAGAGGAATGAGTTCGGAAAAAGCGAATTCGAACTCGGGTTGTTTGTGTAAAAGCTAACATTACTCACCTTACTCTCCACAGATCCTGTTATCAGATGGATTTCTTTAGTAATTTTGTCTGCTCAATCAGAAAATGATAGACGGAGTTAGTGATAATAGCCTCTGCAGACTATTTGCTATTTGCACTAGGTGTAATTTTTTGTGAGGAACAGACTGAAATCTTCTCAAATCTCTTTGATGCTTGTTGAGCCTCAGTCCCCACTCACTTGTAAACAGCAGCCTGGACATTCTGCTAAACTTCTCCTTTTGTCTTCCACAAAACAACAACAACAACAACAAAAAATCCATAAGGTTTGATTGACATTCAAAAGAGTAAAGGATATCTTTGGGTAAACTATACATTAAAGGTGCATTATGTAATATTTTTGCAGTAAAATATCCAAAAGCCACTAGGCCGGTGTTATATATTTTGTTCACTTGAGTACTTATAATATCCCAAATGTTTGCTACTATTTGTAAATCGTGAGAAAATTGCAATTTTAACCAAGGCTCCGGGACGTGTGAGGAGTCGCCTGTCAATTGCGTCATACCCGCGTTGCCCTCGGTTTCCATGGGTTTACCTTGCTTTACAGTGTCTCACAGCAGCCACTGAGCGAACGCACAGAGTAACGTTATAATATCATTTTCAACACACTCAAATGTATCTAATATGATAAACAGAGCTGCGTTACCTCATACTCATGACCGGAAAAGCGGCACTGGCGACTGTGTCATAATAAAAGTTCCGCTCCTCATGAGGCATGTGTTGCGCAATCGTTCCAGCGGCCTCGTTCAGCTCCCACAACACTCGGTCCTGCTCTGCTTCATACTACAGTAACGTTAATAATCGCATCCATGAACATGATTTCTTCCTGAGTCCTATCCCGAATCTTTTTTACAGAACGTTGAGGCGAAGACCCAAGATGTTCCAAGATTTTGCGCTCAAAGTTGCTAGCTACGCCTTTGTTTTCAATAGGACTCTAGCGACCTCTAGCAGACAGAAATCTTACATATTGCACCTTTAATTTGAAGAAAAATAAATTGAAATAGTGACCGTCTTTAAGATCATTAAGCAAGACACTCTAAAGAATCACAAGTAATTAGTATTTTAATGTGCAGTAGCATATCGTTCTATAAGAGCAACAAGATGATCAATATGAATCCCCATTAAAGTGCATTTGTGTGTTTCAGGCCGTAAGATGAAGCGGTTTGTAAGTATGAAGGTCACGGGGTTGAGTCCATCACTGATGTTCCAGGGTCCGTTAACCCTGCTGGCTGATGGTCAAACTGTGTCCTCCCTGCCCAGTATGCCAGCCATCCGTGAGCTGCAGCTGGCCCCGCAGATGATCAGCATTCTGGAGGGCATTGAGCCACAGGTGGTCTACTCTGGCTACGACAGCTCGCAACCAGAGCTTCCCCACATTCTCCTCAACAGTCTCAACAGACTCTGTGAGAGGCAGCTGCTCTGGATTGTCAAATGGTCCAAGTCTCTTCCAGGTAACCCCACCACAATCAGCCTAACAAACATTTTAGATTAAGAGAGACTAGCGTTCATGAGTCATTACCTACTGATTGACTATGAGATCAAAGCACAAACAATGGAGATCTTCAGAATCGTACAATGCTACAATGAGTTCTAAGGCTTCACTAAAGACTTTTCTTGTTCATCTGTGTTTAAAAGGTTTTCGCAATTTGCACATCAATGACCAGATGACGCTAATCCAGTACTCCTGGATGGGTTTAATGTTGTTCTCGCTGGGTTGGAGAACATTCCAGAATGTCACCTCTGATTACCTGTACTTTGCACCCGATCTTGTCTTGAGCCAGTAAGTAACATTAAAAACAATTGGATTAAAATCTGTTCAAATGCTAAGGGTCTGACATACTTCAAGGAAAGTTGAAGAATGAACTGGAGTGATGTCATTTCGAAGAAAATCAGCCAAAACAAATTTCATTCGAGAGTTCAAAGCAGCTTGACCATTGGTCCGTGGCAATTACGTAATAGGTAGGTGTGGCTCTAAGGTTCCGTCCACTGGAGAGCTGAATTATGGTAGAAATAGAAGTTGAAATTCGAATTGAAAGTGACACTGACACCGTTTTTTCATGTTTAATACCGTAAATCTAATCTGCAATCTATTGTATGAAGTGCTATATAAGCAATATCACACAAGTAGCTTTGTGATATCGCTCTATATCAGCACGGCTGTGATTCGGCCTTTGGTAATCACAGCTGTGCTGATATAGAGCCATATCGCACGGCTACAAATGTTGCATTTATACAACAGTTTGATGGGACAAGAGTGTAAATAAATACGAAACAACAATGGAGTGTCTTAAAAACCCTCTTTTGTGAGGAACTAGTTCCTTCTGCCATGGATCCAAATCTCAAGTTGACAGATTAACAGTTGAGCCCAAGCCTTGGTTACTAATTCTAAAACGTCACTTTAGAACTAGTAACGAAGGAATGCTGAGCTGCTTCATTGAAGCTTATTGCATTATGTAGAGTAGATTTTTATGAGAGAGAGATCGACTAAGCGAGTGCATTATCTGCATCTATAGATTATATATTTCATGTAATCTCATATTTATAATTACAAAATCAGTTTGAATATCTGCTGAGGAAAGCGATATCTTTGTCTTTGTCCTTTTAACATTTAAGGGGATTTCCCATGAGAACGCTAGTCAATGCATTTGTCAGTTGTGTCTTATAAGGTTGTTTAAAGTATAAACAATGTCCTTGTTTAAAACCTTCAATCCCTTTCAAAATAAAAGTCTTTGTGACTGACTTACTCATAAAGACAGTTTTTGCCGCCATTTAATGGCATATTAAAGGGTTACTTCAGGATTTAGCATTAAGCTTTGTATTAGTAGAATACCACTAGTATTTTCGAATTAGCATGCTTTCCCCCTTCATATCAGCCCGAGATGAGAGATTTATGCATTTTTATTCTGTAAAAAAGCCTCCGATGAAGCAAAAATCGCCATTTTGCGTCATCGGAGGCTTTTTTTGGCCAGAGGCTTAAAACTACAGCCAGTAATAGCAGGTAGTTCCGCATTTTTTCACCACGCCCATAAATATGTGCGTTTGAGGTTACTCACGGACATAGATCAGGCCAGGCTGTTCGTACTCTGGGAAAGTGGATATCGATGGTATCGCAGTGTCCTTCAGAATGGTTCTCTTCATTGCAAAGATATTTGGTTTGTAGTCCTCGTGCTTGAAATGGAGACTACATATTCTGCGTTTTTTTAGGTTTTCTATGACGGTGTCATCTCCAAACTTCGGGTGTTTGATGGCCCGCAGCCAATTTACATCGCTCCAAATCTTTAACTTAATCGGAAAATGATGGAAACTTACTTGTCCTTTCCTGGTTTTGGGTGTACATCCAGGTACAAAGCAATTTAGCACCATTTCGCTGTAATTGTATGAACTAACTCACGATTTATTTGTTTGAATTTTCCTGAATGCCGCCTGTAAACGATAGGCGTGGTTTGGGCGTGGCCTCGCAAGGGCAGCAAAACAAGTGCATTCTGGGAGTTGTTGTCTTTCATCCACATTAGTCAAAAATACATTTTCTGCCTTTTATCAGTCTAGAAAGCTCCAAATTTAAAAAATAATTTCACATTGCTACTACATAAATGACCAATTTTAAATACACATTCATCTTTCCAGGGGTGAAGTACCCCTTTAATGTAACTTTAACTGTAGTTGAAATTACAATCACTAATGGACCCAAGTTTTACAATAGGAAATAAACACAAGTAAACATTTCAGTCAAACGTACAAAAGCAGTGCTGTAGTACAGGATTTAAGTTCAATGTAAATATAACCTGGACGTCTCTGTGAGATAGTTGCAGTTCCATCTTTTTAAAAATTTTGTACCACTTTTGCTAAAGTATTCTGACTGATAAGTAAAGCTTTGCTGGTCTTCTTGTAGCCTTCACCTTTCTGGTGTAAAGAAATAATTTTCTTTCTCAGGTTTTATGACATTTCTCTTCCATGTGGCGCCATTGCTGACAGCATGAAATGGGAAGGGGTTTTAACACCCTTTTATAGTCAGCTGTCTGCTGGACACCTGTGTAATGAATAATTAGACTCACCTGTGGTTGACGTCTTGTTAAATTAGACATTTGTAGTCTAAAATTTAGCTTTGCTCCAGAGACTTACAGTGGGGTGTACTCATTTTTGCATCACCCTAATTTGAGTAAAACTGAAAATTTAGTTCTCTAAGTTATATTATTAACCTTACTTTCATGTTATAAGTTAAACAAATGTTAGATAAAACTTAGTCTTGTCGACATTTTGGAAATTGTTTTTGTGTTCATTGAGATATTGTTTAAAATGGTGTACTCATTTACGCTGAGCACTGTAACAAAATACAACATTTTCTGATGTTTATGTACCTCCTTTCACGGACAAAATAAGATAACTATTTCATACCCTATTTGTGGAAAGTGCCTGCCATATTTAATAGCTACATTTAGTAAACAGGTGTATATACAGTATATATGCATTAACTGACAGACATTGAAATATGCATGTACTCAGTAGAGCTCTTTAAATTTTAGGGATCAAATGAGGAGGTCTCCGATCTACGACTTGTGCTTGGCTATGCAGTTTGTTCCACAAGAATTCGCTAACTTGCAAGTGACCAAGGAAGAGTATCTGTGCATGAAGGCTTTGATGCTCCTTAACACTGGTAATAAATCCTCTGTGTTTTCTCTTGGACCCATAAAACTCTTACTATCTGACCCTCTACAGGTCAGATCGGTGTTCCAGAATGGAATATTAACAATCTGGGTAATTTTAAACCAATGGCTTCATGCCAGTCCACATGGATAGACAGAGATATGTGTTTGGCAGACCGTGAGACCTTGAAAATCCCAACTAAGTTTCAATTCCAAGCTAACATTTTTTTTTTTTTTTTTAAATTAGATTAACATTAATGCAAAAGAAGCTTTTCAATTGTGCTGACTGCAACATTATTGTATTAATAGAACACTGTGAAACTGCCACATCACTGAAGAGATTTTTTTTTTTTTTTACCGGTTACAGAGCTGTCATTTCAGTGATTTACAGTAGATGGGAAATTTTATGCATTGTGAAATAGCTTACAGAAGCTTTGATTTATCTGTGACACTAATGCTGTGGTAAATTCGAATATGACTCTTGGCAGTAGTTTATTGAATGTTTTAACATTGATGTATTTGTGACAGTTCCTCTGGAGGGCCTGAAGAGTCAATCGCATTTTGATGAAATGAGACAGAGCTACATCTGTGAGTTGGTGAAAGCCATCCAGCTGAAGGAGAAAGGAATGGTGGCCAGCTCACAGAGATTCTACCACCTGACCAAACTCATGGACGCCATGCATGAGGTATAGCAGGAGTTATAGACTTAATATACATGGGTCATTCTCAGGAAATGCTTAAGTTTCAGAATAAAAAAAATAAAAAAAAAATCATTTGAAAAGGTTGCTAATGAGTTTCTCATAAAATCCTATTTTACTATTCTCAAGCGCAATGTGCAGATATTCTCAGGGCCAATGCTGATATTTATATGGACAAAAAGTACGATTAAATTCTGATAGCTTGTAATGTAAATCAATGACATTTTATAACAGAATAGCAGACTATTACATAAATTGCATATAAATATAATTTGTCACTCTGTATCTCCCAATAACAGATAGTAATAATAATAGTAAGATGATATTTAAATGCTTAGTTTTATGATCAAAGCTCTGTAGTTTTTATTATGGGGCCAAAACATATAATGCAATACAATATGACTGAGAGATGTACAATTAAAGGATTAGTTCACTTAAAAATGAAAATTACCCCATGATTTACTCACCCTCAAGCCATCCTAGGTGTATATGACTTTCTTCTTTCTGATGAACACAATCGGAGTTAAAGGTACAATATGTAATAAATCTGTCCACTAGAGGTCGCTAGAAGCCTATTCAAAACAAAGGCGTAGCTTGATGACGGCAAGTTTTAGAGTGGAATCTTGGGACATCGGTGCAAAAGAATAGGGATTGGAGTCGGGAAGAAATCATGTTCATGGATGCGATTATTAACGTTACTGTAGTATGAAGCAGAGCAGGACCGAGTGTTGTGGGAGCTGAACGAGGCCGCTGGAGCGATTGCGCAACACATGCCTCATGAGGAGCGGAACTTTTATTATGACACAGTCGCCGGCGCCGCTTCCGCTTTTCCGGTCATGAGTATGAGGTAACGCAGCTCTGTTTATCATATTAGATACATTTGAGTTTGTTGAAAATATTATAAGGTTACTTTGTGCATTTGCTCGGCGGATGATGCGAGACTGTTACACACTGCAATTAGGCTGACCGATTTTAGAATATCATATTAAATATTGGATGGCTTGTGTTGATAAATGGCATGCAATTAATTTTAAAACGTTTTGTATGATGGAGAAAATTATGTATTACTGTCAATAAAAATAAAGCTGCATCTGATTATGCTATGTTAGCGACTTCATAAAATAGTGTTTTTCTCTGAGTCACGGTAAAGCATGGTACTCTAAAAAAATCAAGAAAATTGATTTAAACAATAAGACTAAACGTGTTGAGCTATATGACAACAATTCATTTTCTGTCTAGAAATATATCAAAACATATGTTCCCTTAAAACGTGCAATATATAAAAGCGTTTTTGGTGTTTCCATGGTTTTTACAAAATAAAATGGGAAACCGAGGGCAACGCGGGTATGACGCAATTGACAGGCGACTCCTCACACGTCCCCGAGCCTTGGTTAAAATTACAATTTTCTCACGATTTACAAATAGTTGGAAACATTTGGGATAATGTAAGTACTCAAGTGAACAAAATATATAACACTGGCCTAGTGGTTTTTGGATATTTTACTGCAAAAATATTACACATTGCACCTTTAAATTAATAAATATCCTGATGCATCCAAGCTTTATAATGGCAGTGAATGGGACCAACGAGTATGAAGCTCAAGAAAGTGCATCCATCCATTATAAACATACTCCACAACATACTTTTTGGCCATATAAACTTTAATAAAGTGGTTAATAAAGTCCTTCTGAAATGAAGCGATGCATTTGTGTAAGGAAAATATCTATATTTAACAATTTATAATGTAAAATATCTAGTTTCCACCAGGCCGCCTTCCGTATTTAATTTAGGAAGAAAGTGTAACGCCTCTCACAGTTCAAAACGCTTACGCTACGCCCTGTGCCTTCCGTATTCAATTTACAAAAAATGTTTCATAAGTTTATATGGCCAAAAAGTATGTTGTGGAGTACGCTTATGATGGATGGATGCACTTTCTTGAGCTTCATACACTACCATTAGAAAGCTAGGATATTTATTAATATAACTCCAATTGTGTTCATCAGAATGAAGAGTCATATACACCTAGGATGGCTTGAGGGTGAATAAAGCTTGGGCTAATTTTCATTTAAAAGTGAACTAATCCTTTAAAGCCTGATTTTAACATTATTTTTCATTTTAACATGATTTTTCTAAGAAATTATGTATGGATAGTCAAGTAAACCCAAGTTTCTTCAGTCTGTGTTCATTTTGAAATATTACTAACGATAGAAAAGTAATTCTTATGCTTACTTACCTAAAAATCAGTAAAGATTTCACAGCAAAAAGACATGTACCAAGGCCTTTTACTACCTAAAAAAGTATAAACTATCATTCAGATGGCAGAAGGCATGCAAAAGATTGTGTACAACACATTTTTCAGAGCAGTTTCGATCATGTTCATAATTTGGAGGCCTTAGAAATGTGTACAGTACGCCTTATAGGGTTAATCTGTTGTTTCAGAACACACAGATAAGCTGTAAAATACATCACATGAATAGTTCATCACACAAGCGTAATACACAATATGAAATAGGTCACATTACTAATGAAGCGGCTTTATTCACGCCATCACTTGTTATATATCAGAATGCGCAAAACGTGATAGGGGAGTTTGAAGTGTGACGTTGACTTTATCTTTGTGTAGATTGTGAAGAAGGTCAATCTCTACTGTCTGAACACATACATCCAGGCGGACGCCATGAAGGTGGAGTTTCCAGAGATGATGTCAGAGGTCATTGCATCACAGCTGCCAAAAGTGCTGGCGGGCATGGTCAGACCCCTCCTGTTTCACAACAAGTGAAGCCATGTGATCCAGACAGTACGCTTGGGTCTGTGACTCCTTGTGTCTCTGGTGTACGTGTATCACATCTAGTTAATGTATCTTTCCATATACAATTCCTCTGCTTTTAATAGTCATAAGTTCTGATCTGATGTGCTATTTGAAAATCAACAATTTTTCAATAGGAGAAAAACAAAACAAAAAACAATCTCTCACAGTTGAATGGTAAAGAAAGAATGTACTCTGCTATATTATTAAACCTGCTATTGCATTTTACAAATCATGACAATCTTTCTGAGCATTGTTATGAGAAATACACAGCATATAACTTAAGACTGTGTTCACACTTGGCAGTTTGGATAGATTAAAATGAACTCTGGTGCGATTGCTCTGTTTGTGAGGTTCATTTGAATTTTGAACACTGCCATTTGAACTCTGGTGCACACCAAAACACACTGTAAACCCTAATGCTCAAAATGCTTAATTGGTTTGAGTAGGATGAACTTAAATTAAACAAATGAGTTCAGTTAAATTAACTGTTATGAGTATTTAGAACTTTCTTTTTCTTTTGAGTTCACAGCACTGACATATTTCAAGAAAACTGAATTGGTTCATTGTTTTGAGTTGTATGAACTCATTTCTTTTAATTTAGACTAACTTAAGTTTAACTGAAACTTGGCTGGGATTTCTATTTCCCAGCATGCTTTGCCCACGGCACTCGAAAGGGAGAGTAAATGCTAAAATTAAGTGTTATATAATGTTTTTTTTTTTTTGTGCAAGATTAATGGTAAGGGAGATTTATTAATGTTTTGTTATGCTAATTTAGAAGAGTTTCTGTTAATGTGTGTTTTTGGAGAGTTAACGCATGGCGACAAGTGGCGCATGCTGCTTGGTTTGAGAGCAGGTAAGTTACATGTTTTAAGTTGCTGTACTCATTCAGTAAGTGTTATATACCATGTTATTGTTAACATGTTTGAAAATTAACATGTTGGCATTTTCTGAATAAGTTTGTTATAACTAGCAAAATATTTATGTTGAGATAACCTGATAATTTGAAGTTAAATGTATAAATTAGTGTACTCAAATATTTCAAGTTCAAGAGTACAAAATAAAATTCTTACCTAAAAACTTTGAGTTTCTTAACGTAAAAAATTCTCATTCAACTTTTTTGAGTTCTGACAACTTATTAGGGTTTACAGTGAAGTAAATAACTTATTTGAAAGACCTCAAAACAAAAAAAGTGAATTAACTAAAACTTTTATGTTAATTGCTATCAAAATGTATGAGTTAGCTAACTCAGTACTTCAAGTTACTCAAGAACAGTATTCCTGCAGTACCGGAGACAATTTCAGGACTGTATTTTAATTATTATTTTTCAGGAATTATTTAGTTTAATTGTAAAAAAAAAAAAAATTAATTGATATAATGTCCTAACCAACCCCTAACTCCAAACATACCAGTTTAGAGTAACCTATTAAAATATTAGTATAATCAAGTAATATCAGTAACCCTATTTAAATATTAAACCTAATTTGTTTCAATACATGAGCAACTATATTCTTTTTTTTTTGACACCTTTTATAAGCTCTTCCTGGGTTCTCAGCAGGTAAAAATACCATTACATAGTGCATCATAAAAGCTGTTTTTTGTTTTGTTTTGTATCTGTAGGTTCAGTGTTAAAAATGACATTATGAACGCTAAGTGAATCAGGACTAAATGTATCATTTTCTATTTTGGTCCGGACCAAAAGTACCAAGAGAAGTGAACTACAAGTGTGAACACATAACTGTGCAAAAATGTAATGCTTGGATTTAACTAATTTTCTAAGTTATTTTTTTTTTAGACTTAATTGTTGTTTGTCGTATTTATACCCTTTTTAAAGTTTTATTTTCATTTTAAATCCTAGATTTTCTTGAAAATGTGTTTGAGTGTGATGAAAAGGAAATACTTATCAGTCTCACTCAGATTTTCATAGTCAGATTTTATAAACTCTCAATGCCAGCCACCATTGATTGTACTTATTTACACAGTAACCGCTCTATTCACGTCAAATGAAAAATACATGTGATGTATCTAATAAAAAACATTGATTGCATAGGGCTGACCCTGAATAGTCGACGATTCGATGCTTTGATAGGAGGAGCCTGATTCGACTACCAATCTCACAGTCGAATCTGCGCAGAGGTGTTATGAGATGAGATATGGGTGCGCTCAATATCTGATTTTACATATGTACCCGGTTCTCTCCCAATAGGTTAATATACATCCTATTATGTTAATCCTGTAAATAAAAATGTTAATAGAAAGAAGCTTTTAATAAATATTGAATATTGAATAAATCCAACCACCCCTGTGACAGATTTAAGTTTCACTTGATGAACCATGATCCGTGACCGATAGAGGAGCATCTTGGCGGTAAATCTTGGGCTAAGAAAATCTAAAGTGTAGAATTGGATGCAATTTGAAATGGTGGTAAAAGATGATCCAAAAAACGAATGATGCAAGCTGTGCCAACAGCTCTTGTCCTACCACTCAACAACGTCAAACATTGCGGCGCGCTTCTGCCGGCCAACGTTAACGAGCTGACTAGCGCACTATTTGAAAAGACTCAAACGGACACAGGCAGATCGCGTGAAAGACTGGATTTTTTCGATCGGGTAGGGTACAAGTGATTTCTATGGAAGAGGATAAGGGCTAAGCAATAATAAAAAATTTAAGTTGTTAAATTTTGAGAAAAAAACTAGTTAAATTTCGAGGAAGAACGTGTTAAATTTCGAGAAAAAAGTTGAGATAAAATGTTGAGAATAAAAATATTTTTTTATTCTCAACATTTTATCTTGACTTTTTTCTCGAAATTTAACAACTTTAATCTCGAGATGGTTTTATTTTTTCATTATTGCTTGGCCCTAATCCTCTTCCGTAGGATTTCAAAACATTTCATCCGGTTCTAATTTGATTTTTGGATGCTGTGAATGTTTAGCTAAAAAGACTGCCACTCCAGTTTAGCGTTTATTGTCTCTGCAGTTAAAAAGACAAAAGTTGACAATTCTGGCTATACTTTCGTTATTTTAATAATTTCTTTCATTTTAATTTATTTATTGATCACTCTGGGTTATCTAATTTAACTATTTGTGGCTTGTGTTTTGAATATAGGCTATGTTCCCCTATGTTTCATTTTAATTAGGCTATTTTTATGTATTAGAACGGTATATGTTCTGTTCTAATTCAATTCTGTAAATTAATGTTTGATTAAACAATTTTATTAATTTAATTTTAATTTTTGTTGGGTGCATCGATGTTGCGCTTGCACAGGCAATTTAGCCGATTTAATTTGATTTGGCGACATATGAAATGCATATCTATCTGCAGTGTGGTCATTCTGCAGTTATATATATTTTAAGGTTTATTGATCCAAAATGTTTTTATTCATTCTCTTCTATAGCTATCTTTGAGAGTGTTCTGTACATCATGGCTGTGAATGTTTATCCACATTGCCTTTCATTTGTTTAAAACATAAAAATCATTGTTAGTGTCGTCTATCACTTGACAGGCAGTTTGGCTGCTTTATTAGAAAGTTGTTTCTCTGTGCTGTGTGTGAAAGAAAATAAAAGTTGTCTTAAGCCGCGGGTATAGGCCTGACTACATATTCCGTGTATAATAATAATCTATAAATAATCGATAATAATTCGAATCAAGTAATCTGATTCGACTATGTAAATCCGTAGTCAGGGACACCCCTAATTGCATACAATTACAATGCTTGAAAGACATAGAGCTCAATTGTACATTGGCTGAGAGATCACAGTGTAGCCTATGTAAAGGAACACTCTTCAATTTGATCCAGCCTGGTTTGCTTTTTAAAGCAGAATATTAAATGTTTTATCAGAAGGCAAAAACATAAATGAGAAAAACGTTTCTTGGAGCTCCTATAATTTCCTCCCTGTGACCTTGATGGCCTATCTGAAGGGAGTATCGGTCCAGCATCAGCAGTCAAGGGCACGGAGCATTCTCATGTGTTTAATTGGGAATGAACACTGGGATCTTGGCAGTCGCCTCCTTTTCTGCAGAGATCCGAGGAGAAACGGCGTCAGAAGTCTTTTGGAAAGAAGTCACTGATGTCTGAGATTTACTTCTGATGATTTAGCTTGTGCATCTTTTCTTAAATGGAAGACAAGAAGTGGGTCTCATTTTGTAAACAAATTTATTGACAAAACCAAAATGAATTAAGAAGAAAAATATATGATTTGCAAAATAATCATCCATATATAAATTTCTATCATCTAGCATTTCATCAGTTATCTTCATAATACAAGTTTCATTAGGGGGACAATAAGACGTGTTCATCAACCAACGTACCGTGTTGGTGTTGTTGGCATTGACAGTTGCTGTCATTTTAAACATCAGAAGGAATAATGCAGCCAGAACATCTTGTACAGTGAAGTTATTACAGCTGGACATGCTTCATTAGTATTTCTAAAGACTGACATGACCTGGATGCAAAACTGAGGCATCATTCACTGCTATGCCAAGCCAGTGGTTTCCAGACTTTTCAGGAATAGCAATAATTTTGTCTAATTTTGTGTGTATTAGAAAATATTAGACAAGGATGCTGAAATTTCAAGCACAGAATTGGAATATTTCACTGTTCTCAAAGTTTCCATCAAAACTTTGTGCTTGAATGTCTGATTTCAGTACTGCATGTAGAATTCTATTTGTCAATAACACAGCAGGGTCCAAAAGTCTGAGACCACTAAAAATATTTAGCATTTTTTTTTTTTTATTCCTTTATATTTTCAAAAATTATATAAACAGCAGAATGTGATAAATGAATATTATAACTGAAAAGGAAATTCCTGAATTTATGTCCACAGCACTTGAGCTACATAAACTAAACCTTATGATCACATTCTCTGGCATGATTTGAAAATGTTCCAAAAGAAAATCTTGAGTTTCAGTGTTTGACCACATGATCAAGATCACAAATTTAATTAATTGACTAGTAAGCTAGAAATAAGGCAGGATCTGAGATATTTTGTGTTCATTTTGTTATAGTTTCTCTGTTAAAAATGTTAAAAATCCAAAAAATTAGATTTTTGAACATTTAAAAGGAAGTCATTTTATAATGAGAACCCACACACACAGCACACTTGGCTGAATTGACTTAAAGGCTTAGTTCACCCAAAAAATGAAAATTCTGTCATTAATTACTCACCCTCATGTCGTTCCACACACATAAGACCTTCATCTTCGGAACACAAATTAAGATATTTTTTGATAAAATCCAATGGCTCAGTGAGGCCTTCATTGTCAGCAAGACACTTAAATCTTTCAGATGCCCAGAAAGCTACTAAAGATGTATTTAAAACAGTTCGTGTGACTACAGTGGTTCAAACTTAATGTTGTGAAGTGACGAGAACTTTTTGTGTGGCAAAAAAACAACAAAATAACGACTTTTCAACAATATCTAGTGATAGCCAATTTGAAAACACTGCATTGAAGCTTTACAAATCTTTTGTTTCGAATCAGTGGTTCGGAGCACGGATCAAACTGCCAAAGTCACGTGAACCATTAAAAATTCGAAACACTTATGACGTAACGAAGCCTTGTTTACTGAAATCACGTGACTTTGGTGCTCCGAATCACTGATTCGAAACAAAAGATTCGTAAATCTTCGAAGCTTCATGAAGCAGTGTTTTGAAATCGCCCATCACTAGATATTGATGAATATTTTGTTTTTTTTTGGTGCACAAAAAGTATTTTCGTCACTTCATAACATTAAGGTTGAACCACTGTAGACACATTTTAAATACATCTTTAGTAGCTTTCTGGGCATCTGAAAGTGTAAATTATCTTGCTGGCAATGGAGGCCTCACTGAGCCATTGGATTTTATCAAAAAATATCTTGATTTGTGTTGTGATGAACAAAGGCCTTACGGGTGTGGAACGACATGAGGGTGAGTAATTAATGACAATTTCATTTTTTGGGTGAATTAACCCTTTAAATATGACAATGATTCACAGCTCAAAAAAATTAATGGTGACATTTAACATTCTTTCCCTTCATTTCAAAACCATTAGAATTAAGCTAAAATAAAAGAAAGCCTGTCTCTTAGACCTATAAGCTGAAAGTTCATTGCAGTATTCCACCACACAGTAGACCTAAAAAGACCATTAGTGCAGTACATCACACCTCCTGGCCTCAGTGTATGTAAATTTGTTTATCTACAATCAATGATTTCAGTTCGGCTTCCACCAGAAGACATTTCGGCCTCAGCAAAAGCTTTATCTAGAATAACAGCTGCGATTCAGGCTTTAATCACTCTTGTGCTGTATCACTGAGGTTTGTGTACCATACATTATTTCTTAATATTCAGTGTCATATTGATTAATCCATACAGTTCACTTACACATCATTTAATGTTTGATATATATTTTAAGCTCTTGGTCTAAAATTCATGTTACCATGGATACCATGAAATGCTTGGCCTCTCCTGGTTGGACGCTGTCAGAGGAACACCACATAATTTTCAGGAACGAGTCCTGTTTTGCCCTCAAATGTTGCCTGGAGCCAGCCTGGTTCCACTGAAGGATACACTACAAAGAAGAAAATGACAAGGTTTAAGCTGTGGAGAATACTTCTATTGCTCATACTTGGGGGTTTGAATAAACTGGGGCACAACAACGGATGTGTGACATGAAAAGTTTTAGGACAAATGATAAAAACCATCACTGGGTCAGAGCAGCTTATATTTGTTGATCTTGTATTATACCTTGAATGTCTGGATCTGCACAGGTGAATCAACAAACTAGGTAAGCAAGCAAGAACAATAGCGAAAAATGGCAGATGGAGCAATAATAAATGACATGATCCATGATATCATGATATTTTTAGTGGTATTTGTAAATTGTCTTTCTAAATGTTTCGTTAGCATGTTGCTAATGTACTGTTAAATAACCATAAAGTTACCATCGTTTATTACTGTATTCACGGAGACAAGAGCCGTCGCTATTTTCATTTTTAAACACTTGCAGTTTGTATAATTCATAAACACAACTTCATTCTTTATAAATCTCTCCAACAGTGTAGCATTAGCCGTTAGCCACGGATCACAGCCTCAAATTCATTCAGAATCAAATGTAAACTATATAACAATATACAATACTCACATAATCCGCCGCATGCATGACAAACACTTTGTAAAGATCCATTTGAGGGTTATATTAGCTGTGTGAACTTTGTTTAGGCACTTTTCAAGGCAAGCACGAGCTCTTGGGGCGTGGAGCACGAGAATTAAAGGGCCAGTAGCCCTGAATCGGCTCATTTATAATGATGCCCCAATAGGCAGTTAAAAAAATGAATTATAAAAAAATCTATGGGGTATTTTGAGCTGAAACTTCACAGACACATACAGGGGAGACTTATACTACATCTTTTAAAAAAATGTTCTAGGGCACCTTTAAAGAATGCTTTACACCCAAAAAGTTCTATATTAGGAGAAATGTCTTAAATTATTGCATAACGTTGCATTCACATGGGCGTCGGCGTTAACGCTTCTCGTTTACTTTGAACGGGTGACGTCATGCGTCGTCGAACTGAATTGTGGGTTCCGTCGCGTCGCTTCACTCACGTTGCAAGCGGCAGAAGTTGAAGATTTCTCAACTTTTCAAGCGCCAACGCAGGCGTCAGCCAATCAGATCGCCTAATGTAAATACACAAGAGCAGTCGCTAGCTAATTGCGCTCATGCAACACCGGAAAGTAATGTGATTGGCTGTTATCACTATAACGGTCACGTCAACACAAGCTTCAGACACGACCTCCGTCAAACGTTAACGCAGACGCCCCGTGTGAATGCAGCCTAATACTTTCATGTTTAACTAGGGCTGGACAACATATAGCAATTAAACCACACAATATTTAGCAAAGGCTGCGATTATTTAATACACATCTTGTCAGAGCTGTACGGCTCTGTGATCAGTAGTAAATGCTTCCCCATCTGAAAGCCAGAGGCCGCTCTTGCACAGAAACTTCAAATATGCCCTGCCGCAGAAGAAAACACACATCATATCGCTGTAGCTGAAAAAACAGAAGATTGAAACGCTTTGATTGATTAAACATGACTAATAAACACACAACTGCTTTATTCTGTGTAAGAAGCCACATCTGCTCACACTGTCTTTGTTAAGGAGACTTAACCAATCAGTGACGAGCTTATTGGTGATGTTGGAAAGGACACTAGGTGGCGAGCTAGGAAAACTTCCTGAACAGTCAGCCAGCAGAACACGCAGCACATCGTCCTACATTTAACCTTCAAAGTTTACCTCATATGTGTGCGTTCATGATAAAATGTAAGTTTGTTTACATATTTGTGCTCTTTAGTATAGTTATCTGCTGTGTTACAGCATTGTTTAATGTAAATTATCGAGTTGTTTATCTCCTTCATAATCTCAGCATTCGAGCTGTATTTAAAGCCATAAATATAATAGAGATACAAAGTTATTTAAGTTACTTAAGTTAGTATTTCCTTTATTCCTTGCTTGTGGTTACTTTGTGCAATGTTAACACACTTTAATCAGTTTCAAGTTAATAATATTTGTCGTATTTTCCCGTGGCTCTGCCAATATGATGATGACGCAGCTTTTTCTCAGTCATGGAGAATTCGCGATCCCTGATATATGGGCCTCGTGCGCCCTCTAGCGGTTAATTTCGGTAGCGCAGTACAAACCCTGAGGATTGTATTGAATGTAGAATGGCATGTAAATTGCTATTATGTATGTATATTGTGATTATTTATTGTAATATGTTATTCATCTGTTTATTGCAGACCACACACGCAAAGAAATACAAAGTAAAGATGAAAATTCTGAATCCTGTGATGTGTTTTTACTGACACTCTGGAGCGAGTACAATTTCCTGATCAGCACATAGCTGCAAACTCCTTTACAGTCTTTATTAAGTGAGTTTGGAGTATAAACATGTTATTAAAATTTCTTTTGTTGGACAAGATGTTAATAAATGCTTCACACATCTGGAAAGATGTTTGACGCATGTTGCTTTTTCAAATGTACATTATAAGCGAATCAAACTCGCAGTGCTTTCCGATGGATTGGCAGTTTGAGCCATACTTCATTTAAAGCTGTGCATAAAAAAAAAAAAAAAAAATCGCAGCCTTTGCAATTTCATAATCACATTAAGACTCGCATTTAAGCGATAATGGCGTTTAAGTTCAATGTTATTTTTCGTATTGTGCTGCCCTATGTTTAATAGGCTATTGCATTTTGCTCTAGTGATAATGCATGTTTATTAGCTTTTTAATTGATAAAGTTTATAATACTATTTAATAAAGTGTGAAGATGTCAATTTTCCTTGGCCGGACATTACTGTTCCAAACCCTCCAACCCTAAGCATAAAAGCTGTCCTGCATTGTTGGTACAGACTTGAATGTTACCTCAAATCACGTGGTTTACTGAGATTTTATAGACCAGAATAAGCAAACACTTTTATTTAGTTTTGTTTCTTCAGCCTTAAATTTAAGTTGACTATTCATAAAGCGATTTGTTTGACCATTATCTGTACAAAACAATAGTTGCCTCAGGAAAGGGAGGCACAAGTGAACCACATATGCAAGTAATTAATAACAGACAAAGTCTGGTCACTTTGCATTGAGAAATTACCCCCGTAAAGCTTTCAGAAGGACCTCACAAACGACTTGCCCGTAATGACTCATATCAACATAATCTAAACTATCAAAGCATCTGTTTTTAGACTAAAGCATTAGGCAGATGGGATTGCAAAATAAAGTGTTTGTAAGTTGTTTTTATAAGCGGAACACTCAAATGTCAACAGTGACAAGTGAGGGTTTATGTTGTGCTAAGTGTTTGCTGAGTTTTAGAGAGGGGAAGACCTGCCTTCACCAGGTTACTGTGACCTGTTTCAATGCCCTGGTGCCCAGCCAAGTTGATTCCTTGCGGAAAATACATCCAGCAATAAATTCCTAGTCCTGACATGTTCGAGGAAGAACAACAGATGGTTGTTCCACAGAACAGAAACAGGAACAATTATTTTCCATTGATATTAATGCCCTGGTATACAGCAAAATGCACCAGTTCAGTCATAATTCATTTCCTTTCATTTTTGTAACCGTCACTGCAAGACTTATATATTTTAACATCCACCAAACCACATTCTGAATACAGCAATACACCTCCCAGAGTTAATATATAATTCAACCAACATTGCAGCATGTTTCTTGGTGTATATTGCAGTTGCAGTTCATAAAAAGTCACTCAAGAACTAAAGTGAAGATCTAGATCCCTTGAGAAATTATGTGATCCTCAGACAGCCTACCCACAGACCACTCAGTCCATTTACCGACCATTTGTTACACATAAAATAGACAGATAAAACAACGAAATGAGAGAACGACAGAGGGATGGGGTGATAGATAGATAGAACAAAAGATAGAACAACATAACCATATATAGAATGGCAGAACGATAGAACAACGGAATGACAGAACCATAAATAGAAAAATAGTTCTGCACATGCAGAACTTCATCTAAAACACCTAGTTTTATATACCTTCATTTTAACTAATCGATATTGATTCTTAAATCGCAAAATCAATCTTTTAGTTTATGTTTCAGTTGATGCATGAATAAAACTTCTGGACATTACATAGCACACCCCCTTTCAATAAGAAACAAAGTGTCATCTTTCAAATTCTGTCCATTTTTTCAAGAATAATTGCAGCGATTTACAACTATAGGATAGGAAGAGCCAAATAAACGTATCATTGCATCTAAATCAACAACATGTTTATTAAATCCAATACCTACTAAATTACTGAAAGAGTTGTTATCTGTAGCAGAAGAGCCTCTTCTCAATATTATTAACTTGTATCTATCTCTGGGTCACATCCCAAGGCCATTCAAACTTAAGCCTCTCATAAGAAACCACAACTAATTACAGACAAATTACAGACCACAGAAACTGCACTTGTTAAAAATACAAATTACTTCTAGCTAATGACCAAGGCTGCATCTCAATACTAGCTTTACTTGATCTTAGTGCTGCGTTCAACACTATAGATCATGAAATAATAGGGTGGTTTAGATCGAACCTATCTGACCGCTACTATTTAGTTTATTTAAACAGGGAATTATCCAAGTCAGTATGGAGTGCCGCAAGGGTCTGTTCTAGGCCCTCTGCTATTTTCAATATTCAAGCTGTTTCTTGGTAATATTATTAGAGACTGAGACTTAGGTATTACGTATTGGACCAAAACCGCATAAGGTGTGGGGAGTGAATGACCAGCGCTCTCTTTTACTCTCATTAGCAAGGCACCTAACCCCCAATCACTCCCTGAGCACTGCAGCAAAAATGGCTGCCCAATGCTCCGGGTGTGTGCTCACGGTGTGTGTGTGTTTTCAACACTCACTGCTGTCCACTTGGATGGGTGAAATGCAGAGCACAAATTCCAAATATGGGAGAACAATATTTGGCTACATGTCAAGTCATTTTCACTTAGAACAGTGGTTCACAACAACGTTCCTGGAGTCCCCCAACACTGCATACTTTGTATTTCTCCTTTGTCTGACACACTCATTTCAAATCTCTAGAGCTGATGATCTGAATCAGGTGTGTTTGATTAAGGAGACATGGAAAACATGCAGTGTTGGGGGGGCCTCCAGGAATGTGGTTGGCAACCCCTGACTTAGAAGGATGTACTTGTGGAAATTGCAGTAATTTGCAAAGGACAACTTCTCACTTTGAGCACACAAATGCGTGTGTCGTTTATTTTTCAATAAATACAACAAAACAGAAAGAAGGTACTGACCAGCGTTTCACGTCATCACGCATTCCTAACATTTAAAGGGACCGCGATCCCTAAACAGTTATGCAGAAACACAGTGTACAGAACTACACTTAATAACAAAGGTGAATTATGTCTGTCACATTCACTACATACTGTTACTTCTTCCTCTCCAGTTAAAGACCTAATCATATTTGAAATGTTACAAAAACAGCCTTCTTCCACCTCAGAAACATCGCTAAGCTATGAAACATGTTATCCGTTTCTGATGCAAAAAAAATAGTTCATGCATTCATGACCACTAGACTGGATTACTGTAATGCACTACAAGGTCGTCGTCCTGCATCCTCAATAACCAAACTACATTTAGTCCAAAATGCAGTCCAAAATGCAGCAGATGCTGTTCTTACCAGGTCAAATCATATAAACCCAATTTTATCATCTCTACAATGGTTCCTACGGAAGAGGATTAGGGCCAAGCAATAATTAAAAAAATAAAACCATCTCGAGATTAAAGTTGTTAAATTTAGAGAAAAAAAAAAACATTTAATTTCGAGAAAAGGTCGTAATTTAACGAATTTGTTCTCGTAATTTAACGACTTTTTTCTCATAATTTAATGACTTTATTCTCAACATTTTATCTCGATTTTTTTTCTTGAAATTGAAAATTTTTCTCATAATTTAACTAATTTATTCCAGTGTTAATTTCGTTGACGAATAATTTGTCACAATTTTCATCAACGACATTTTTTCACGGACGAAAACGAGACGATGACTAAATAAAAATGCGTTTTGAATGACTAAAACTATAACTAAAATCTACTCTAATTTTCGTCAACGGATAAAAACGAGACGAAAATGAAAGAGAGGGACGATTTGGGAAGATATCCAGTGAGGTCTGCTGTGTGGAAGATGCGCACATTTGAAGTGTAACGTGCTGATCTAACCGCGGGAAAAGCGGCGCTGTTGCGCGCTCTATAGGCTCGCGCAGCAGCACATCTGACTTCCGTCGCAATTAATGAATAGCGCACATTTATGCCAAGCGATTGCTTATAAGCTAATGTTGATGAATTATGACAATGTTTACTACACAATGTTTATATGGTAGTATGTTTTAGACGGTTGTAAGAATGCATATTTTATCTCCCTCATGAGCAGCCTGCTACAGTGCAGACTGCAGACATTTCAGAATAAGAGTCACAGTGTATTTCAGTATGGTTTATAATTATTTTTTCCTGGTCATTATTGTCATTTTGTTTACATAAACTGTATTTAATTTAATTTCTATTTAATTCACAGTAAACTACTGTATCTTCTGTCATAGGAAGGAAAGACTAAGAACATTATTTGACACATTATTCAATATATTTTACAAGTATAAGGGTTATTATAGTTAACTAAAAACATAAAAAAACGTCATTACTTGAAATAAACGTTAACTGAAATAAAAAAAATAGCCTATATATAAAATTGTAAACTTATTTTCTTTCATCTAGCTTTAGCTTAACCTCATGTATTACACCAACAAAAATAAAAATAATAACAAAACAACAACAACAAAAACTATATAGACATTTAAAAGCCAAAACTAAAAAACATAAACACCAAAAATTACTAAAACTTTTAACTAAACTTGCTATGGCGAGTAAAGTACAGTTGGTTGTCTTAAGTGAACAGAAACCGTTTGGAGAATATCAGATGTATATCAGTGTATTGGATCTGTGTATTGTTAGAGAAATGTTTACTTAATGCATTACAATTTAACTAAATTAGATTTTAGTTGACTAAATCTAAATCTTTAGTTGACTAAATCTTTTGATATTTAGTCGACAAAAACTAGACTAAAACTAAAACAATTTCCAATTACTAAAATATGACTAAAACTAAATCAAAATTTGCTGTCAAAATTAACACTGATTTGTTCTTGTAATTTAATGATTTTTTTCTCGTAATTTAATGACTTTATTCTCAACATTTTATCTCGACTTTTTTCTCAAAATTTAACAATTTTTTTCTCATAATTTAACGAGTTTATTCTTAACATTTTATCTCGACTTTTTTCTCGAAATTTAACAACTTTAATCTTGAGATGGTTTTATTTTTTTATTATTGCTTGGCCCTAATCCTCTTCCGTAGGTTCCCTCTCCAACTGCCAAAGTCATGTTATTTCAGTAAACGATTCTTCATTACGTCATAAGTGTTTTGAAATTTCAATGGTTCTCCACTGGGGGGTGTGACTTTGGCGGTTTGATACACGCTCCAAACCACTGATTCAAAACAAAAGATTTGTAAAACTTCGAAAGTCGTTATTTTGGGTTTTTTTGGCGCACAAAAAGTATTCTCGTCGCTTCATAACATTAGGATTGAACCACTGTAGTCACATGAACTGTTTTAAATATTTCTTTAGTAGCTTTCTGGGAATCTGAAAGTGTTATTTATCTTGCCGGCAATGTAGGTTTCACTAAGCCATATCTTAATTTGTGTTCTGAAGATGAACAAAGGTTTTACGGGTGTGGAACGACATGAGGGTGAGTACTTAATAACACAATTTTCATTTTTTGGGTGAACTAACTAAGTTCCATATCGATTAAAACCCTAAATGGTTCAGCTCCTGTGTATTTAACCAATCTTCTATCGCCCTACAATCCATCACTCTCTTTAAGGTAAAAAACTCTGGACTTTTGGTAGTACCTAGGATATATAAGTCCACTAAAGGAGGGAGAGTGTTTCCGCATTTGGCTCCTAAACTCTGGAATAGCCTTCTTGATAATGTCCGAGGCTTAGACACACTCTTTCAGTTTAAATCTAGTTTAAAGACACATCTCTTTAGCCAATTATTCACATAATGCACCTCATAACCTTAATTATTTATTTATTTAAAGACATTTAAAAGCCACAATTTGTTCAGTAAACCACTGTTTAATAAAAAGGTAATAAAAAATAGTTTTTCCTCTCTGCTGTACTGAGAACATACTGAACCGTGACTTCAAAGCCGAGGAACCGTACACCCCTAATGGATAGTCAGATAGATATAGATAGAATGGAATGACAGAATGATAGACAGAATGATATATAGACAGACTGACTCACCGTTGGAGAAGTGAGCCCCCTGTGGGAAACTCAGCTCATTGCTGTGTTCGGCTTCACAGGAATATATGGCTTTGGCATCTCTGTGGATTAAAATCATGAAAAGATAAAATTCAAGGATGTGCTCATACACTGTTTTAAAAGACAATTTGTTGGTTTTATAAAGTTGATTGCCATCAAATATATAATAATTAAACCGTTATGTTTTTATGCAACGTGCCAATTTTTACCTTCCTAAGGGAGGAGGTTTTAAAGCTGATGGGTTCTCAAACAGCAACGCTCTGGCAGCCACCCTGGAACATAAAACCATGCCAAATTTCAGGATGATTACGGACGTCATGATTTAACGTCACAAGAATTAGGCTGGCTGAACAAACCATTTTAACTAGGCAGGTGGCGACAGTGTGATTTACACAAAAAGTAAAAAAAAAAAGAAAAAAGGAAAAGAGCCAAAATTCTACATTCAGTACTAGTAGATATGGAGTTCAACAAACGAAGAATAAGAACATGCACATAATGCATAGTATACAGATGTTAGGATCACCTCTAAAGCAGTGATTAATGTACAATTTATAACTGTTAAAGTAACTTACACATCTCAGGGCAAACATTTTTCAAAGCAACATGTTGCTAACACTTGAAGTTTATATAAGCAAAAAGGTTATTTGAATCAAGTCCACTTAAGTGTCATGATGTTTCTTTTCTTCCTCTGTCATGATAACTCAAACAAAACGATATATCCTTCCTTGCAGAGAGGGTTTTAAAAACCAATGCTGGGTCACATCAACCCTTTCAGCAGTGTAATTAAAACTTGTGCCAAAAAAACAAAACAAAACAACTGCAATCAGTCTCCATTCAGCAGCTTCCACCCCAGCCAACAACTACACTATAAATTACTGCACAATGTTCCCTCACTATGTACTTTTAATACATTCTTTTATGTTTCTCATGATGTAATGTTTTTCTAAAACCTGACAGAAACATATAGACCCTTTTACTGTTTGTACACAATGATGACGTAGCAACGCATGCGCGTGCAGAATCAGCAGCGTGTCAAGCTACGAGCGGATTAAGCAACACAGACAGAGAATGTTATTTTAAAAAGTTGACTTTATCAAATGGTATCCGGCTACCAGATCTGTGTACTATAGTGGAGTGGATATAAGACAATAGCAGATGGCCAAATATACAGTGGCCATATATATTATAGTTTATGTATATATATCTGGCCATATATACTCACTCTCATGCCATTTCAAACCTGTATTTTTCTCTGTGTTTTGGTCACCAGCATTCCTCAAATATCTATTTCTGAGGTGTTCGCAGAAATTCATTCAGGATGAGTAAATGATATTTCTTTCATTTTCAGGTGAATTATACCCATTTCATTTAATTTTAAACACAATGAAAATGCAATTCACACAAACACTAAGTTCAATATACAGCTTACATGATCAAATCAACTGCACTGAGATCTTAATTTTATTTGTTTTGTTTTAAATTATTACTAGTATTTTTTAAAACATTTGCCTGTCAAAGCAATTTCTTCAAAAGTCAGTGTGGTGTAATCAACATGCAGAAAGGCATTTTGGGTAACACTTTACAATAAGGATCCATTTGTAACATTTGTAATAAGAACTAACAATGAAAAATACTTCTAAGCATTTATTAATCTTAACGTTAATTTTAACATTCACTAACACATGATTAAAATAATAAATGTATCTGTTAATATTATTTAATGAACTAACAATGAACAGTTGTATTTTTACTAACAAATGTAAACAAAGATGAATAGATACTTTAAAAAATTACTGCTCATTATCAATGTTAGTTAATGCATTAACTAATGTTAACTAATGGGACATAATTTTAATTTTATTTATTATTTAGTGTCACCTAAAAGGAAACAGTTCAAATTAATATTTGTAAAAAAAAAAAAAAAAAAAAAAAAAAAAAAAGTCTGTCTGTCTGATATGTCTGAAAACTTGAGGATGAGGACACTCACTTAAAAAAAACAACACATGACATGTTTGACAACATAAATACAAAGAGTACATTCATTTCAAAGGCATCTTCATCCTCACATGGGATCTGTCACTGAACCGTAAACCTTTGATTCGCTCACAGGGTGAGGTTTAGCATCAGTGGCTTGGATACTGATAAAGAGTTTCACTTACACCGATCCTGGTCTCTGATAGCCATTTGTAGAGCTGCTGTTGTCCAGCTTTCGACGCAGGATCGTTTTAGGTGGCAGATCATGGTAGGTGGCGGGTCTGGTGCCGTCTTTATGCTCCACACATGCTAGACTCTGTACAGAGCCCACAGAGCTCTTAAAACCTCCAGATAGCCCAAAACAGAAAAGTACAAAATTACTAAATGCTGTTTTCTTTGTCATTCTTCAGCGTCACATGATCCTTCAGAAATCATTCTAATATGATGATTTGCTGCTCAAGTATTGATAATAGTTATAATGTTTTGATAAAGTTATAATTAATAATGTTTTTTTGCTGGTTAATATTTTTGATGTTTGAAACTGTTCCTTTTTTTCAGGATTATTTAATGAATAGAAAGTTTAAAAAAAGTGTTTATTTGAAATTTAAAATTTTTTAACATTATAAATGTCGATTAAATGTGTGCTACCCAAACTTTTGAATGGTAGGGAACGCACACATTTCCACAAAAATATTAAGCAGCAAAAACTGTTTTCACCATTAAAGGTGCTAAAGAGGATGTTTTGTTTTATACATTTTTGCAATATTACTTGAAACTGTCTTTACTAGGGGTGTGACGAGATCTCGTGTCACGAGATCTCGCGAGACTAAACTGTGACGAGATTTCTCGTCGAGGCGAAAAGTAGTCTCGTGATGTTGCCATGACAGTGTTAGGATGATTAGGAAAGAATATGCCACCGCTACGTTTACATTACGCCTCCACTGTCGTTTTGCTTTGTATTTAAATAAAAAACATTTAATTCAGTTGGATAACGGATGCCGCAGCTCCATATTTACAGAGTTACGCGCGATCGCTGAAAGTGAAAGTAAACAGGAGCGCGCATTCAAACGCGATCTCAATACCCCGCATTTTGAAAGCGGCTCCCTGATGAATACAGATATCTCTCAATATGAAAGCTATTTTAGGCTGGGCAGTGCAGTTGTAACCATCTCTCAGCTCTGTATCAAAGAAAAATGTGGTCTTATTTGCACTTTGAATATTGAGAGAGTGTGATTATGGTTGCACTTATAGTAAAGTGTTACCATAAAAACGAATAACAGTTTTCTCCTAATTAAGCACAAACAGTAAGGTTTAATTTGTTAACATTAGTTAATGCACTGTAAACTATGAACTAACAATGAATGACTATTTTTATTAACTAACATAAACAAAGATTAATAAATACTGTAACAAATATATTGCTCGTTGTTAGTTGATGTTGGTTAATACATTAATGTTAATAAATGAGACCTTATTGTAAAGTGTTACCATTTTATTTATACTGTTTTTATTTCTATGGTCAGTTTGTGGAAAGGAGTTCAGTTAGGAGGTCAAAAGTTGTAGAAGCTCATAAATCATGTAGAGTAAGGTCTGAAGAGACTGAAATCATACAGGAGGGAAGTCAGTTGAGTTAGTAGCAAAACCTTTTAAAGTGCTTGAGTATTGTTATCTTTTACTGCATGTGATAATTCACACTAAGAAAGTAGAACTGAAATGTCATTCATTACAAGATGATTAGTTCAAACATTTCAAATAAACCTGCAGAATATTTTTTCTAGTCATGATTTCACCATTGAGGACTTCTTAAAAATAGTGTGTAAAAATCTTGTCTCGTCTCGTGAACTCAGTCTCGAGTCTCGTCTCGTGAGATACCTGTCTCGTCACACCCCTAGTCTTTACTAACTGATAAAAGACTATTTATTAGGTGCACTGAAAGGAATAATATTAATATATATCATCTGTGCACGAGGTAGGGCCTTAAAAACATCAGCCAATCGTTTACGCGATTGGCCCTCTGGCTTGTCAATCACTGCCATGACGTTCCTTGTGCGAGACGTGCGCAGCTGCGCGCTCCAGTAACTTTCCACACTCCACAGGCGCCGCATGCAATGTTTTTGTCCGGAGACAGGAGTAACAACTGCTGATTATGAATTACCTGAGGTGAGTCCGACATAATGAATCCACGAACACGACACAGCGAATGCTGGTGGTAAACACTCGTGTTCCAATATTCGTGCACGAGTTTTGGGAGGCATTTCACTAACAGTCTTTGGTTTCTCAAGTAGCACCTTTAATAATAATAATAAGAAATGTGTCTTGAGCTGCAAATCAGTATATTATAATGATTTCTGATGGATCATGTGACACTGAAAACTCAAGCAATGGCTGCTGAAAATTCAGCTTTGCCATCACAGGAATAAGTTACATTTTAAAACATAATACAATTTGAAATTGTAATAATATTTCACAATATTACTGTTTTACTGTATTTTGACCGAATAAATGCAACCTTGACTTGAAGATTCAAATTCAAATTCTTAATTATTCCAAGCAGTATGCGTTTGGCTCCTACCTTCTATGATGTGTAAAGATCTTAGAGATGGGGCGTTGGAGCGGTTAAGCTGTGCTGATCTGATTCCTGTTAAGTGAGGAGCCTTTGTGGGTGCTGGTGAAGATCTGGCAGCTGAGTTCACACCACAGGAGTCCCATTCCACACGGGCCGTGTCCTCTCTGGAGCTGGAGTCTGGACTGCTGGTGCAGGTGGGGCCCTGTGGCTCACTGGAGGACAGGGAGGAAGGGGTCTGCCGCAGGCCGGGGAAGGGGGGCTTGTCTTTGGGCTGTGGAGAGGAGCAGGTTTTGGAGGAGCTGTTCTGCTCTGAGGAGTGGGAAGAGAGGGAGTCCATGCTGCCGATTGGAGTGCTGCCTGAACTACTGCTGAACGTATCGCCTGCAAGGGCAGGAAGAAGACATACAGCAGCTGAAACCTACATATCTTAAAGTGATACAGTAAGATTTATTACATAGATTTATACAGAGACTGTAGGTGGAACATGAAAATGTCACAATGTCCATGTCACAGTTCACTTTAAAATGAAAATAAATATGAAGATAAATAAATAAAGAGTAGACTTGTGCCGATATTCGGTAATGCGATAAATCGCGATAATGAATGTGCACGATATTGTAATCGTCTGCACTTCAGAATACCGTAAATAATAATTTATTACCAATGATTAATTTTTATAAGGAAATTAAGAATACTTTACCCATCAATCGTATAAAATGCACAAAACCGCTGTATTCTGCGTCAAAATGACACGCGCTCAGATGTAAACAATCCCAACGTGCACGAGAAGCACATGGCGGAACCAGTGAAGGAGACGAGCTGAATGAAAGTGTGCGTTCACTCTCTGACAGCAGAGGGCGCTGATGGAACAGCAGCGTGCAGCGGTTACCACGGAAACCGTGCAAACAAAGTAACTGCGCTAGTGAAGTTTTTAAAATGCTTCAAACAGCCATTAATTTTTTTGTAATCTCAGTGTTGTTCATCACAGAACCAAATACTGAATACTTAAAAAAGACTTAAAAGGATATTTATTTTCAAACCTAAACATTTTTATATTTTAATCTGGACTACAGCATGCCCTAATAATTAGAAATGTTCGGATTATTTGTTATTGTTCAGTAAAAAAAAACATACAGCTTCATTAGTTAACATGTTAATTCATTATCACTAAACTGATAATGATCAGTTGTGTTTCTAAAAATAACACTTTCTGTAACAAATGTAGCTATTGCTCAATCTTAGTTAATGCATTAAATAGAGTAAAGTGTTATCTGTTGTTCTTTATAGCCTAATTCTTTTGCATTTTAATCTGTTTGAAAATTTTAGTCAGAGTTGTTTTTGTTTTATTACAAAACGATTTCTTAAACCTGTTAAACTATGACAAAAATGGTTTTGCAACTTATTTTAATATCGTGATAATACCGTATACCGTGATAAAAGCTTCATCAATTAATCGCAACATGGAAATTTGATACCGTCACATGCCTAATAAAGAGTCTATAAACCTTTTTTTTGCATAGTGTGATTTTCACGACAATTTAGCAGATTTACTGTAATGTATCAGCATGTTTTACTTTTCACTAAATCCCATTCTTCTTGTTAAAGGTGCCCTTGAATGAAAAATGTAATTTATCTTGGCATAGTTAAATAACAAGAGTTCAGTATATGGAAATGACATACAGTGAGACTCAAACTGGTTAGTTGTAAAACTTTTTGTGCGAATTTTACACGCGTCCGAAGCGTCTGACTTCAAAATGTTCAAGCGTCCAACTAGACACATCTGGGGGCGTCAAATTCGCTCGGTGTGAACGCAGCATTTTGTAACAGTCGGGATCATTAATATGTACGCCCCCAATATTTGCATATGCCAGCCCATGTTCCCAACATTATGAAAGGCATTAGACAAGGGCAGCCAGTAACGTCTGCATCTGCACAGCTGAATCATCAGACTAGGTAAGCAAGCAAAAACAACAGCGAAAAATGGCAGATGAAGCAATAATAACTGACATGATCCATGATATCATGATGTTTTTAGTGATATTTGTAAATTGTCTTTCTAAATGTTTCGTTAGCATGTTGCTAATGTAATGTTCAATGTGGTTAAAGTTACCATCGTTTCTTACTGTATTCACGGAGACAAGAGCCGTCACTATTTTCATTTTTAAACACTTGCAGTCTGTGTAATTCATAAACACAACTTCATTCTTTATAAATCTCTCCAACAGTGTAGCATTAGCCGTTAGCCACAGAGCATAGCCTCAAATTCATTCAGAATCAAATGTAAACAATATAACAGTATACAATACTCACATAATCCGCCGCATGCATAACTAACACTTTGTAAAGATCCATTTGAGGGTTATATTAGCTGTGTGAACTTTGTTTATGCACTGTTCAAGGCAAGCGTGAGCTCCGTGGGCGTGGAGCACGAGAATTAAAGGGCCAGTAGCCCTGAATCGGCTCATTTATAATGATGCCCCAAAATAGGCAGTTAAAAAAATTTATATTTTTATTTTGAGCTGAAACTTCACAGACACATTCAGGGGACACCTTAGACTTATATTACATCTTTTTAGAAAAAGTTCTAGGGCACCTTTAATAGCGATTAGACTGTCACCATTTTATATTTTAATCAGGATGTAAAATAAATGCTATCACAAAGTATAAACAACAATAAAGTAATAATAATAATAAGCAGAAAAGTAAATATGAATTCATATTTCTTGCTTTTGATTTTAGATGAAATATGACCCAGATATGTTAACATTTCATGAAATTTCATGAATTAAAAAACAGGGATAATACATTTTTGTAAGAATTATTTGTTATGATCAATAATTAGTATTATGATGTCTGTATTAAGGTTTATAGGGTGTATAGGGTTATCTGCACCAAAAATTACACTATGAAAAACAATAAAGTATAGCAAACAGATAAAAGAAGTATTATATTATAACAAATTTATGTCTTTACAAATATTGAAATATGAAATGACAAAAGAGAAAAATATGATAAAACAGAATTTACCAAATAATTGTAACATTTTCTAATTGAAATAACTAATATTGTATAACCTGTAAATACACTGTTTCCAGTAATTACAACTTTTCAAATGCTATTTTATGTTTAATTGGGCATATAATTTAGCATTTTAGAGAACAATATCAGTCAATTTTTCCAAATGTAATTGTTAATAATTACTTTTTTATTTTTCATACATATCAGGGTGTACTTTCACCCATGTGTTTTGATGTGTGTGTGTGTATAAATTACTGCGTTGTGATGTTGGATCTCTCTGGAATGTTTTAAATTATAGTACATACAAACAGTATTACTTTAATTTAACAAGCAGGTTAAATAGCAGGATATATTGGTATAAAATTCCATACTCGTTTCCATGGACAGCTCTAGTTGGGGACAAGACATCAGAAACTGGGACTGGTCACCCTATGCTACGGCATTGCTAGGTGGGTACTTACTGGCCCAAGTAAGATAAAAGTTTCTATAATATTCTGGTCACTATAAGACTTAGGCTGCGTTCCAGTTCGTTTTTTTATGCCCTTCCCTCGCTAACTTCCCTCAGTCTCGTTGACTCGGATGTACATCATTTCTTACGTTGCATGAGTGCCCACTACTGGCGGAACCTTTGCAGTGGGCTGAATTGGAATGTCTTAAGCCCTTGATCACTTGGAATCTGCCATGGAGTTGATTTATTATTTAATTTTTCCCCTTGCAAAATTGTTTAATGCAGCATTCTATATGTATATATGTGTGTTTTAAATATCAAAAAAAAAAAAAAAAATATCAGAGTTGTTTGTGGTGGGGTAAATTAAATGTGATATGCGGTGATGTCACAATCGTGTTGCATTGTGGGTTATGGAGCTGCCTGAAGTGTACATATGAAGTAGACTCGCTCCCTCTGTCAAAATCGAGGGAGCGACAGTCTGTCCATATAAACTTCCCTTGTCCACTTCAAGTGGAACTGGCAGGGATTTCCCAGAGGGGAAGTGCTTAGGGAAGTTCACGAGTGCGTGTCTAAAACTGGAGTGGAATGCAGCCTCCGTCCCTCCTATAACGAAAGTATATGAATTCTTTCCACCTGTTTTATCGAGCCTTAGCAAACACCATTAAAGTAAGTAATGGTGTTAAATAATGTACTGGTGTCAAAATATTAAATGAATTTCTTATGTTGTAATGAAACAGTACAGAGTGGATGTACTATCAACAGAGAATGTGAAATGTGAGGATTACTGGTAGTGTGAGACTCACTGTCCGCGTCAGCCAGGCACAGTGAGGGTGTGTAGAGGCTCTTGGGTTTGCGCGGTCCAGATGAGAGGCAGATGGCTCTGCTCCTGCGAGACCCCGGCCGAGACTGAGGCTGCGGAAGGGGAACATTAGGGTCCGGAGCTTGATGAAATATCTGTAAAGACACACCCAAATAAATATGAAGGATGATGTTTGATGTGGGATGCAAGCTCCAAAAAGCATATATATACATACATACACATTCTACCATTAATAAAGAACATAGTTTTACTTATCAAGCATTTATTACATTGATCAAAAGTGCCAGTAAAGACTATCTATTTCATGTCAAAAACATGTAAAAACAGCATTTCTATGATGGACTTTTAAAGGGTTAGTTCACCCAAAAATGAAAATTCTGTCATTTATTACTCACCCTCATGCCATTCCACACCCGTAAGTTCGTTAATCTTCAGAACACAAATTAAGATATTTTAGTTGAAATCCGATGGCTCCGTGAGGCCTCCATAGGGAGCAATGACACTTCCTCTCTCAAGATCCATAAAAATACTAAAAACATATTTAAATCAGTTCATGTGAGTACAGTGGTTCAAAATTAAAATTATAAAGTGATGAGAATATTTTTGGAGCGCCAAAAATAACAAAATAACGACTTATTTAGTGATGGCCGATTTCAAAACACTGCTTCATGAAGCATCAGAGCATTAATGAATCAGTGTGTCGAATCATGATTCAGATCGCGTGTCAAACTGCCAACGGCTGAAATCATGTGACTTTGGCGCTCCGAACAGCTGATTTGACACACTGATTCATTGTGCTCCGAATCTTCCTGAAGCAGTGTTTTGAAATCGGCCATCACTAAATAAGTCATTATTTTGTTTTTTTTTTGGCGCTCCAAAAATATTCTCGTCACTTTATAATATTAATATTGAACCACTGTACTCACATGAACTGATTTAAATATGTTTTTAGTACCTTTATGGATCTTGAGAGAGGAAGTGTCCATTGCTCGAAGGTCTTACGGGTGTGGAACAGCATGAGGGTAAGTAATAAATGACAGAATTTTCATTTTTGGGTGAACTTACCCTTTAATCTTTCTATTCATCAAAGACTCCTGAAAATAATGATAACAATAAGAAATGTTTCTTCAGCAACAAATCAGCATATTAGAATGATTTCTGAAGGATCATGTGACACTTAAGACTGAAAGTTCAGCTTTACCATTAGATTTTAAAATAAATTACATTTTTAAATACACTTTATTGCCAAAAGTATTGGGACACCCCCCCAAATCATTGAATTCAGGTGCTCCAATCCCATCCATGGCCACAGGTGAATAAAATCAAGCATCTAGGCATCCAGACCGCTTCTACAAATAATTGTGAAAGAACGGGTCGCTCTCAGGAGCTCAGTGAATTCAAGTGTGATACCGAGATACAGTATATTCAAATAGAAAACAGTAAACACTGTATAATTGTAAAATATTATTATAAATTCATAATGATATTTCACAATATTACTGTTTTTACTGTATTATGATCAAATAAACGCAGCCTTGGTGAGCAAAATAAACTTCTTTCTAAAACAATTTTTTTTTAATCTTACTGATCTTCCCTTACTTTTGAACGGTAGTTTACACAGCTATATATAGATATGAATGCATATTTCTTTTTACAGGAGATTGATAATTACTTGCCTTTTCAAAATTTTCGATGAGAATTTCTACCACAATGTTTTGAAATTTGATGTTCATCATGGCGGCAACGGTTTCCTCTTGTGAGCGCATGAGCGTGGGGCCGAAGATCACTCCCAGATTGGAGACCGTCATCATGTTACTCTCACTGTGAGTGGACACACTGCAGGAACACATGTCAGTCAAATCCTCTTCGCAATATCAAAATTCAAATAATAATAACCCCACAAAATCCACTTACACCAACAAAAACGTATACTTTCTGAACTAGACTGGGCTATGTTTGTTTGTGCTACCTAGTGGACATGCTGTCTACCACTAAATCTTAAATGGTGAAGGTCAATGACAAGAAAGTTTTGTTGGTTAAAGTAGTTAAAGGTGCATTAAGGGATTTCTGAGAAACACTGTTGACATTTGAAATTGCATATCTTGCGAAAAAGTTACTCATGTATCGAGCAGGAACAAAGCATCCTCTGTGTCCTTTTTAGGCCTTCCAGCATTGAAAAGCTTTTCCAATATTAATGTGGGTCCTAGCTTTTGCCTACCTTTCTTTTACCAACAGTCTTATACTAACAAATGTTTCACTTGCTCACTCTCTCTCCTCCCACATCATGAAAGGATACGCCCCCTATTGCTGATTGGCTACAAGAGTGTTGTGATGCTTGGTCGGATTGGTCCTATCCATTTGGTTTTTTCTCAGCCAGGACAAACACAATTTTTTTTCAGCACACATGCTGAAAAGTATGGAAGCTTGTTTCAGCCACGGAATAAAATAATTAAAAGATAATTGTGACGCTTTATCTCAAAATTCTGACTTTTTTCCTCATGTCAGTTATAATGTCAGAATTGTGAGATATAAACTCGCAATTTTGAGCTCTAAAGTTGAATTCTGAGAAAAAATTATTTCTCAGAATTGCGAGTTTATATCTCACAATTCTCAGGAAGAGGATTGGGGCCAAGCAATAATAAAAAAATAAATAAAACCATCTCGAGATTAAAGTTGTTAAAAAAGTCTAAATAAAATGTTGAGAATAAACTCATTAAATTACGAGAAAAAACGTGTTAAATTTCAAGAAAAAAGTCGAGATAAAATGTTGAGAATAAACTCGTTAAATTACGAGAAAAAACTCGTAAATTATGGGAACAAATTCGTAAGTTTTTTCTCAAAATTTAATAACATTTTTCTCATAATTTAACAAATTTGTTCTCGTAATTTAGTGACTTTTTCCTCGTAATTTAATGACTTTATTCTCAACATTTTATCTCAACTTTTTTCTCAAAATTTAATGAGTTTTATTCTCGTAATTTAACGAGTTTATTCTCAACATTTTATTTCGACTTTTTTCTCGTAATTCAACGAGTTTATTCTCAACATTGTATTTAGACTTTTTTCTCGAAATTTAACAACTTTATTCTCTAGGTGGTTTTATTTTTTTATTATTGCTAGGCCCCAATCCTCTTCCGTAGAATTCTGACTTTATGACTATTTATTTTTAACACACAATTGCAAATTGTGCAAAAAAAAGTATGAGTTTATATCATGCAAAAGTCAGAATTTTGTGATACAAAGTTGCACTGACCTTTTTAATTTTTTATTCAGTGGCGGAAACAAGCTTCCATAGAAGACATTCAGCAAATATTCACAAAAAAATGTTTGTTTGGGTGTTGATTTCAATTTCCAACAGTGTTTCTCGTAAATTGCTTACTTTAAGACACCAGCACCCATGAGATGAATGTGGTTTCACAAAGTACAACATGTTCCTGGATCAACATCTTTGTTGATCCTGGAACAACATTCCAATCAACCAATCAGATCTGAGGGACAAGTTTACCGTTTATGTCAAGTTTAGGCTTGCAACCAGGGTTAGGTGCTTCTACATCAATGTTATTCACCTATATTTCCCCTCTGATTTTAGGGATAAGTTGTGGGTAGGATTAGGTTTATGGGTAGGAATAGGGTTAAGAATGTTCAGACTGGAATGTTGCTCCAGGATAAACAAAATATGTTGATCCAGGAACATGTCTTGGCAAAATCACGGTGACCGCACCCATGAACAACATACTGTACGCTGCCGAACAATCATTTTATATAACATTTTGCTATAAATAAATCTACAAAAGTGTCACTAAGAAGAAAGTGAGTTTAGAGAGATAAAAGTTTTCATTTTTGAGGAAAGTTTTCATATCAACAGTAAAAATGTAACCTAAATCTACACGTTCAGGACTGAGTCGTACTTGAGTAGATGTTTGATTAATATCTCCAGCATTTCTTTGTTTTTGTCAGGTAGTTTATGCACCAGCGCGTGAACTGCACACACTCTGTAGTTCTGATCATCAGACTCTGAAAGAAAACAGACCAAACACATCAACACACCATGAGCACAAACTCGACGTAAATCTAACAGGCTCCTAAAAGAGTGTGTTAAAAATCAAATCAAATATGTTTAACATGTAATTCAATAGCTTTATAACTTACTGACAGCCATGAGGAAGTCAGAGTGGAGCTTGTATGTCATGAGCGGCTCAGAGAGACACCTAGTGGACGGACACAAGAATGACATCTTGTTAACTATTCTCTCAGAAAAGCTTTTGGTTATTTTCAGCTCTCTCGAACAGAGAAAGGTGCACATTATTTCAGGGCAATTCCCTGAATGTACGGTTTCCAGAATCTCCGTTATAAGTCATGAGGTCAGCCTGAACACACTAACCTGAGGTAATTCTTGAGGCCGCTGGTGATTGTCTTGTTGTCCCATGTGTCTGGGTCCAGATCCATATCTGATGCTGCTTTGGGTGCTGTAAGAGAAACAGAGGCACATGCACAACATTGTGAGCAAATGTTGGAGTGATATTAAACTTTAAATATTTATGACTCATGGAAATGGTTCATCCAAAATATAAGTAATTTGGGTGAATTTTTATATTTTACACCAAAACAAATAAAAGAAACAAATGTTGCAACAAAATTTAGGTGATTTTAGGACCATTGAGATTTGAGATTGAGTTTTTTTCATTACAGGTTAAAATGTGCTTAACAGTCAAGTGTCACAATGCAAACATATTAATGATTCTAAAATAGGCCTCATTTTCCCTATTCAAAGCACAATCTCTTATTTCTTCCATTAAAAAAATCATACAATAAGTTTTTTATATTTAGTGCTGTCAAATCGATTAATCACGATCTAACATAAAAGTTTGTGTTTATACTAATTAAAATCATTTAAAAATGTAAACATTTAATTAAACCACAATATCTTTATAATATTTTTTTTCTTAGCGTCTTTTTAAATGACAGGTTTTGTGAAGCTGTCATCAGAGAACATGTCGTAAGAGAGGAGATGGCACTGTAAGGAGGAATGTAATTTTTTTTTTATTAAAGATTCTGAGGACACATGAATAATAAAATGTGCATGGAGAAATAATTTATAATAAACAATGCAATATCCCATAAATAAAATAAGAATTGTCAATTTTGGTTTCATGGTGACTAAAACTATATCAATATATTGTTTTATATGAAGGAATAGGCAGCATAATTTTTACATAATTTTGAAGCAAAAACTCTAGTCTACAACCTCCAATACCCTAAAGTATTGTAAACACAGATTTACTATACTTTTTTTGGCCTTATTTCAGTGACTTAAGTTTTTTGTTTTTTCAATAACCACGCATAAATGTTATTCCTTCAAAAACACAAACATGTACATACATGTTCCTCACATATTATTGCAGCCTAGTTTGTGCTGAATACAGTGTAATGACACTTTTGCCATTAATATGTTTATGAACAACTGAAAAAAGCACAAATGTCAGGGCATGTCAAAACTTCTCCAAGCCCCAAATCAGCCTCAGACTCCAGAGGGTTAAAGTTGGCCTGTGAAGGTTTTATACTTGATTTAGGGTTTACAGACATACTGATTCCAGGCATTTTTTGAGATCTTTCAGAACAAAATTAATAGTCACCAGATGTGAAGTTAAACTCCAAAATAAATTAATTTGACACGTTTTTGCAAGAGCGGACTACTGCAAATCAAAGGATTTTTGCTACCCTGGTCTGAATCACACATTTCTGTGTCTAGTTCTCGAGTTGGCATTAGTTGTGTAGAGTGAAGTGACTTACAGAAGACTGTGATCATGAGCTTCTGCACTTTTGAGTTTATTCCACCGACTCTGTACAAACCCATAGTGTTGAGCCCTGCTGAGAGACGAATATATACACACAGAACATACAGTAAATATATAAACACAACACACATGCACACTTGCTCTCTAAATTCCCAAAGAGGGAGACTAAATGACATAAATTACTTAAAGGGTACATGCTAATCGGATGCAAAATTCATTTTTGCATGGTGATTGGACATAAATGTGTGTTGGCAGTGTGTCTACACAACTACCCTATAATGATAAAAATCCAGTCAGTAGTTTTTTTTTATTTTTTTAAATCCCCACACCCACACACACCCCATACATTTTAGGTTATTATTACAACTACTATAATATATATATACAGCTCTGGAAAAAATTAAGAGACCACTTAACATTGATTTGTGAACTTGGAGTGGTCTCTTAATTTTTTCCATAGCTGTATATATATATATACATATATATATATATATATATATATATATATATACAGCTATGGAAAATATATATATACATATACAAATATATATATATATATATACATATGTATGTATATGTGTGTGTGTGTGTGTATTAGTAAAGTAAGGAAACACCATTTATAGGCCTTATAGACAGACAGCTTGAGAGTGACTCCTGAAGGACCAGCACCACATCCTCTTGTACCACTGTTTGAAGAATTTATCTTCCAGAATCTGGCAGTAAGGTGTGGGAGTTCACTTTTAGTCCATCTCTTATCCTGAAATGTCCATCTTGCAGAGATGGACTAAATGATCTTCCAAAACTTACTGCCAGATTCTGGAAGATAAATTCTTCAAACAGTGGTACAAGAGGATGTGGTGCTGGTCCTTCAGGAGTCACTCTCAAGCTGTCTGTCTATAAGGCCTATAAAAACCCAATCTTCATGTACTTTATAACACTTCAGCTTGTGATTCACACCTGAATATAAGGCATTTTTCATTTCCAGCCTTCATGAACAATTATATATCACTTATAAATGATTAAAACAATATTAATAGTAGTTATTAAGATTGATGTGGATTGGAATTGGTAAAATGTGCTTGGAAAAAAAATATGATCAGAAAATCAACTTGCCTAATAATTCTGCACACAGTGTATATATATATATATATATATAGACACACACAATACATATTTCTTTCATATTTTATGTTATTGTTTGGAATATTATTATTTTTACTACGATTATTGCTGTTATTATTATTACAATAGGAAATGCTTTATTGAGAATAAATATCCTATATATAAAGTAAGAGTAAATCAATACTCCAGTAAACACAAAACTCACCTCTCATCTCCACCAGCTGTATACACTTCCTCACAAAATTAAAGCCAGCCTCGTTTAAATACGCTACAAAATACAGGTGAAAAGAAACAACATGTTCAATAGATGGATTTAGCTTAAGTCACACTCAAGGGGATACGGCTTACTCCGGTTGTTCTCAATGTAATGCTATCGACCTTGTAAAAGGAAATGAGAGAGCAGAGACACACAAAGGGTGTAGTGAAGGGAAACAGAACACATTATCTGAATAAGTGTTGGTTAAACACAGTTAATCTGATGAAAGCATGAGGTCAGACTCAAAGATTAAGCTCACTGAAAAAAGCAAACATTTTTTTCCATCAGCTCACAGCAAAAAAAAAAAAAAAAAGGCAAGACAATAAAATGAAATATGTAAAAACAAATGAAGCCTTCACATGATAAATATCAATACACTGCTAAGAGATTTAACTACTTACTCTCCTCTTTCTTGCTCAGAATAGCAGGAAGATTGTAGATCTAAAAGAGTGAAAAATTCTATTTATTATATTGATTTCATTGTGAATTCCTTGTTAAGCAATTGCAGATAATACATTTTTACGTTTTGAAGAAAATACCTGAACTTGAGGATCTTCTGAAGCTTGAATCAATACAGAAGCAATTATAACAACTAATTCAAAATTGTATTAAATCGGGGGAGAAAGTTTCTCCAGCACTCACCGGCTCTTTGCCATCCATAGCTTCCAGCCAGAGTCTCCTGTTGGACTCCGACAGTGCTTGTAGCGTGATAATGCCATGCCTGAAGACAACACAGAACTTTAAAGTCTGACATGCTCCAGAAATATCCTGCTCACCCACTATAGTTCCTGTATAGAGCCTTTGCTCGTAAATGCTTAAAGAAACTGAAGCATGTAGCTAAATGAAAGGATTTAGACTCAAACTAAATGTCGCAGCATCACTGACAATCGATTCAAAAATGAAAATTCTGTCATCATTTACTCACCCTGAAGTCGTTTCAAACCTGACTTTCTTTTCTTTGTGTAACATAAAATAAGATATTTTGAAGAATGCTCGTGGTAACCAAACAGTTTTGGCAAGTAACTTTGTTTTGGCAAGCCTTTCTTTGCAAGCATGTAACAAACAGTTTCGGTTACCATTGACTTCCATTTCTCAAAATATCTTCTTTTTTTCAGTAAATGAATAATAACATAATTTTCCTTTTTGGGTAAACTGTCCCTTTAAATTAGTCTGTATGAATCAGATCCCGTATGATTTTTGTCCTTACATGGAACACAAAAGGAAAAATTTAGCATAATGTTCAAACTGCTCTTTTCCATACAATGAACACGAAAGAGATTTTATCATGGAAATCTCATTTTTTTTTCATGTTTAAGTGGTATAATTGGGTCCCTGGTGCAACTACCAACTCAGAAAATGTGAAAAAGGACAACCCAGTAACTGTTTTGGCAAGCCTTTCTCTGAAAGCGTGTGAAAAAACGAGCCGCTATAACTTGTAAGTTACTTATCCCCAGGCCATCCAAGACGTAGGTGACTTTCTTAAGACCTCAATGTTTTGCCAAGAGCCACAGGTATTAATTTTGTTTTGTCTGCATATGTTTTTTTGAATCTTAAAGTAACGACACCCATTGACTTCCATTAAATCACAGAGGACCATGGTTTCTGCAAAAATCTTCTTTACTGTTCTACTGAAGAAAAAAGTCACCTACATCTTGGATGGCCTGAGGGTGAGTAAATTAAGAACAAATTTTCATTTTTGGGTGAACTATTCCTTTAAGAAGACTTGGAGCATATCATATAAATCATATTGGTGAATTTTTATCTAGGTTTTTTTTTTCCCCTCATTTTGCTTCTGATGACTATATGCTGTTGCTGTATGAAAAAGAGCAGCATGAACATTCTTCAAAACATCTCATTTTGTGTTTCATGGAAATCAAAGAAACAGAAAGTCACAGGGGTTTGAAATGACATATGGTGAATACATGATGTTGGTAATCTATTCCCTTAAATGTCTGAAATAACATCAAATAGCGTGTTGTGTGGTGGTCTTAAAGCATTTCACCTTCCCATGCTCAGCAACACTACACACTCTTGGGAAAAAATAAGCATGAAAGTACTATTTCATTTACATAAACATCAATTTAACTGTATTCTATATCTGCACTCTGAGTTTCACACCAATTAGAATCACAGGAACCAATTAATTCACCCATAAATTCACCCACGAATCTTCTTCACACATGATTTGACAGCATTTGCGATTACGGCAACTGTAAGGTGAACGTTAGAGCGAGCTCATAGCTATTAATGGGTTCCTCGCTGCATATACAGCCATGCCTGTGCAACAGCTGTCACTAATATCTGTGCATGGATGAATGAGCTATACGCTCAGTTATGCTCTGACTATTACCATCCTGCTTGTTAGAGCAAGCACGCTGCAGTGCAGTTTTAAGGTGATGGTATGAGGAGGAGATTTGTGTATATCAGGAAGTGTATGCATATCAGATCATTAAGAATGACTTTGAATGTGGCTCATCAAACCAGAATTTACAGTTAAAACTATATGCCTATAATGAAGCATCTTTCACCAATTCTTCCAGAAAAAGAACATTCTGAGACAGAATTTTAAAGGGTTAGTTCACCCAAAAATGAAAATTGTGTCATTAATTACTCACCCTCATGTTGTTCCACACCCATAAGACTTGTCTTCGGAACACAAATGAAGATATTTTTGATAAAATCCAGTGGCTCAGTGAGGCATCCATTGCCAGCAAGATGATTAACACTTTCAGATGCCCAGAAAGCTACTAAAGACACATTTAAAACGGTTCATGTGACTACAGTGGTTCAACCTTAATGTTATGAAGCGACAAGAATACTTTTTGTGCGCCAACAAAACAAAACAAAACAAAACAAAACAAAACAAAACAAAACAAAACAAAACAAAACAAAACAAAACAAAACAAAACAAAACAAAACAACTTTATTCAACAGTATCTAGTGATGGGTGATTTCAAAACACTGCTTCATGAAGCTTTGAAGCTTTACAAATCTTTTATTTCAAATCAGTGGTTTGAAGCACGTATCAAACTGCCAAAGTCACGCCCCCCAGTGGTGAACCATTGAAATTTCGAAACACTTATGACGTAACGAAGCCTCGTTTACTGAAATCATGTGACTTTGGCAGTTGGATTCACGCTCCAAACCACTGATTCAAAACAAAAGATTGGTAAAGCTTCGAAGCTTCATGAAGTAGTGTTTTGAAATCGCACATCACTAGATATTGCTAAATAAAGTCGTTATTTTGTTTTTTTGCCACACAAGAAGTATTCTCGTGGCTTCATAACATTAAGGTTGAACCACTGTAGTCACATGAACTGTTTTAAATACATCTTTAGTAGCTTCCTGGGCATCTGAAAATGTTAATTATCTTGCTGTCAATGGAGGCCTCACTGAGCCATCGGATTTTATCAAAAATATCCTAATTTGTGTTTCCAAGATGAACGAAGGTCTTACAGGTGTGGAACGACATGAGACAATTTTTATTTTTGGGTGAACTAACCCTTTAAGTAAACTGCTGTACAGCTCTGTTCCAATACTGCATTACATCTACATAGGCAGCAGACCGTTAAAGGGATACTTCACCCAAAAATGAAAATTGTTATCATTTACTCACCCTCATGTTTTTCCAACCCTGTATAGGTTTCTTTCTTCTGTTAAACACAAAAGAAGACATTTTAAAGAATGTTGTTAATTAAACAGCTGAGGGTAGCCATTGACTAGTTTTTCCCCCATGCTTTGGAAGTCTTTGGGTACAGTCAACTGTTTAGTTACCAACATTCTTCAAAATATCATCTTTTGTGTTCAACAGAAGAAAGAAACTCATACAGGGTTGGAACAACTTAAAGGATTAGTCCACTTTTAAATAAACTTTTCCTGATAATTTACTCACCCCCATGTCATCCAAGATGTCCATGTCATTCTTTCAAAGTTAACTAATTGAAGTTAACTAGTTGAACTCATTTTTATATGCAATATGCTAGTTCAATAGTATATAACAATTAGTTCAAACTTTGAACTGTGGAGGGCAATAATACACTTAGCAGTGTCTGCACTGCTGGAATACTAATAAAGAAGAAGAGAGCCAGTTCAAGATGAGCATTTCTGGCTAAAACAGAAAACATTTCAGAAAATGAGCAATGGTTTCACTAGATAAGACCCTTATTTCTCATCTGGGATGAAGCTGCAGGGAAACTAATTTTGACCTTCAACCATTTGGTGCCCATTGAAGTCCACTATAAGGAGAATAAACCTGGAATGTTTTCATCAAAAACTTTAATTTCTTTTCGACTGAAGAAAGAAAGACGTCCATTCTTCATCTTGGATGACATGGGAGTGAGTAAATTATCAGGAAAAGTTTATTTAAAAGTGGACTAATCCTTTAAGGGTGAGTAAGTGATGACAACATTTTAATTTTTGTGTGAACTATCCCTTTAAAGCAGTGGTCGCCAACCCGTCGATCGCGATCGACCGGTCGATCTTTATCACTGTTCCAGTAGCTCGCGAAAATAACAGAAATATGAGTACAAAAATACATTACATTTCTCCAGTCTTTGTACTGTATTTTTGTATTTATTTTTTTGTTATTTTCTGGAACTACTGGGGCAGACAGATAAAGGTAAATAGCCCACATTACGTCTGAGTCTGTAAACGGCCGTTAACAAGAGGCCAGAGACGCTGAAGATGGACGCGAAGAGGAGACAATTCTGTAGCAGGCAGAGCAGCTCACTGTTCACGATGCTCGAAATATAGGAAGAAAATATAAATATTGAATTGGGGGTGAGGGATTAGGAATTCATCTCTAAAAGGAAATCAGTCTTCAGGAAGATTTCGATGGCAATGGCATTTTATTTTCCTCTTACTTCCGAATAAAGTAGCTAATTATTAGCGCATTTCAGCTTTGTTTACAGCGGTAACCAAGGAAACACTGTATCACTGCTGCTCCATAAGCGCCACCTGCTGTCAGAGAGTGAATCTGCATCTCATTCAGCCTGCTGTTTTTTTTTTTTCATGCCTTTTTTTTGTGTGTAGCATTTATAATTTCACAAAGATAAAGTCAGACCGAACTGTTTTTGCTTTAAATCTTGAAATTAAATCTAATTCAAATAAAAACCCTGCTGAAAAATCCAGGTAAAACCAGACTAAGCTGGTTGACTGGTCTTAGCTGGTTTAAGCTGGAAGTAGCTGGTTTTAGCTTGTCTCCCAGCCTGGGTTAGCAGGTGTTCAGCTGGTTTAAGCTGGTCAAAAGTCAAAACCCCTCTAAAACCAGCTATGACCAGGCTAGGAGACCAGTTAAAACCAGCCTGACCATTTTAGGCTGGTTTTATCTGGATTTTTCAGGAGGGAAAACAACTGTTCATGCAACGTGCATAGCATCTTTGTTTGGATTGTGATTAAAAAGCAGTGGTTCCCTCTAATTTGAAATGGCTATATATTTTTGTTTATTATAATAATATTAATAATAAATATCTGCAACCAGTATCAGAATCGGCCAATTTGCTTGTAAAAAATAAATAAATAAAAACGCTAAATAAATCAGAATCTACATTGACCACGAAAAAAATACTAAATAAAATCTGGGCTGTCTTTTTCTATGAAGTAGATCTTGTCTTTCAAAAAGGTCGAGGTCAGGGATCTTGGGCTTAAAAAGGTTGGTGACCACTGCTTTAAAGTAACTTGTCATAAAACTTCATTAATGACTGATTTAAAATAATATACACAGCAAATCCACAAATCACACAAACTGCCTTCCTCACACAAATTTAATTTGATTCCAATAGTTTGAAGTTAGCTAACATATGATACTCTTATTAGCATAAAAGCATATCACAGACTTTTGTGTAAATATTATGTAAAACAAGCTATTTTTATTGATATTTCAGAGTTTTGACTAAAAAAAGTGCATTTATTTTCAACATTTCTTATTTTGGATTCTTCACAGAACTTGTCACATTAGAAGGGTTTGTGAGGGAATGAAGGGAGTTCATGAGTTGATGAAAAGCTAATCAATTAATAAATCAAATCATAAGATGTAAAATTCAAATTATTAATTTTTAAATAAAAACACTTATTAGAAATAAATATTAAATAAACTTTGCCTAGTTCAACCGTTTTTTTTTTAAGCCTGGTGTACAGATAAAGTTGATTTGATGTTGTGATGTTTGCTCCTTGATGTCAAGTGATAAGTTTGTGATTTCCAGATCAAAAATGAGTTGGTAGAATCACTCAGCCAGTTAAATCAAATCAAACTGTTACTCCACCAATTATGGGTGCAGGAAATGTGTTGGATTTTCAACATGCAATCCTTTAAAAACTCTGGGGTGAGAAATGAGCTTTGATCAGCGTGGGATTGCGAATGCATGAGATCACAAGCAGCACACATGCGCTACAACATGCTTTTGCGCTGTAGGGCACAGGGCTGGTCACATACCGGGCTTTACAGAAAAATTGTAGTGGTCTGAAAAGAGATCCACGATAGATGGTATTTCTAGATTGAAATAAACACAGAGAAGGGACAAGGGAAATGGGCACATACAAGGTAAACTGTCAGAAAACAACAGTGCAACCTTACACTATAGGTGGCAAAGTACATGAACAGACAGGTAGTTACATTTGCAGCTACTTACCAACGTACGGGTCTGGCTGAGTGTTAGTAGAACATGCATGTTCTACTGAGTGTGCACAGTGTAATAAATGCTTACATACACATAAATACATACATATTTGCCACCTAATATCGTAAGACTGTGCCAAGAAGGCAGATGCAGGTAAAAAAGATTATACAGTTAGATTATATAGAAGACAGATTACACAGTTAGTGTGAAAAAAGGCGCAAGTAGCAGCAGAAAACAGAAATGCAGGCCACTCTTAAAACAAGGAAGGAACTTTCATATTTGAGCACACAGAGAAACAGAAGCTACAGCAAACGTTAAAGAACAGGAATTCACCCAAAAATTTTAATTCGGTCATCATTTACTCGCCCTCAAGTAGTTCCAAACCAGTATGACTTTCTTACGAAAAAAGGTTGTATTATGAAGAATGATCATGCTGTTTTTCACACAATCAATCAATCAATCAATCAATCAATCAATCAATCAATCAATCAATCAATCAATCAATCAATCAATCAATCAATCAATCAATCAATCAATCAATCAATCAATCAATCAATCAATCAATCAATCAATCAATCTCTTCTGAAGACTTGTTAGATTTGTCAGAGCTCACCAATTATTACTTTTTTATTTTGGCAACATTTTTTTTCTGGCCATATCACAAATATAATAAAAATACAATTTCCAATTCATTGAATGGTAAAAAGTGTACGGAAGAGGATTAGGGCCAAGCAATAATAAAAAAATAAAACCATCTCGAGATTAAAGTTGTTGAATTATGAGAAAAATCTTGTTAAATTTCAAGAAAAAAGTCGAGATAAAATGTTGAGGATAAACTCATTAAATTACAAGAAAAAAGAAGTTAAATTATGAGAACAAATTCGTAATTTAATGAATTTGTTCTTGTAATTTAACAACTTTTTCTCGTAATTTAATGAGTTTATTCTCAACATTTTATCTCGACGTTCTTTCTCGAATTTTTTTTACGACATTTTTCTCATAATTTAGTGAATTTGTTCTCGTAATTTAACAACTTTTTTCTCATAATTTAATGAGTTTATTCTCAACATTTTATCTCGACTTTTTTTCTCGAAATTTAACAACTTTTTTCTCATAATTTAATGAGTTTATTCTCAACATTTTATCTCGACTTTTTTTCTCGAAATTTAACAACTTTTTTCTCATAATTTAAAGGTACAATATGTAAAATTTTTGCAGTAAAATATCCAAAAACCACTAGGCTAGTGTTATATATTTTGTCCAGCTGATTACTAACAATATCTCTAATGTTTTCAACGACTTGTAAATCATGAGAAAATTCCCATTCTAAACAGTGACACGGGGCAGTGCAGTCGCCTGTCAATGACGTCAGTTCCCTTTGTTACCGCCTTTACTGACGTAGAAACCACATGACAACAGTGCCGTGGACAAATGCGGAAGTAGTGTCTAGCGTCCAGCAAACCACTAGCTTGCTTCAAGCAGTTCCTTATTTACTTCTTGCACGTTTTATGGTGGATTGTGTTACTTATTTATGGAACATAATTACTGTTTACCATCTGCCGCTGGTTCTGTCGACAAGGACAGCTCCTGTAAACTCATGACCGGAAAAGCGGAAGCGGCGCCGGCGGCTGTGTCATAATAAAAGTCCCGCTGCTCGTGAGGCGTGTGTTGATCAATCGCTCCAGCTCCTCGTTCAGCTCCCGCAACACTCGGTCCTGCTCTGCTTCATACTACAGTAACGTTAATAATCGCATCCACGAACATGAGTTCTTCCAGACTCCAATCCCTATTCTTCTGCACCGTCCATTGAGATGGAGACCACATGTCCCAAGTTTGTGCTCTAAAACTTGGCATCATCAAACTACGCCTTTGTTTTGAATAGGCTTCTAGCGACCTCTAGCGGAAAAAAAAATATCACAAATTGTACCTTTAATGTGTTTATACTCAACATTTTATCTTGACTTTTTTTCTCGAAATATAATGACATTTTTCTCATAATATAACAAATTTGTTCTCTTAATTTAACAACTTTTTTCTCGTAATTTAATGACTTTATTCTCAACATTTTATCTCAACTTTTTTCTTGAAATTTAACGAATTTTTTCTCGTAATTTAATGAGTTTATTCTCAACATTTTATTTCAACCTTTTTCTCGAAATTTAAAGACATTTTTCTCATAATTTAATGAATTTGTTCTCGTAATTTAACAACTTTTTTCTCATAATTTAATACGTTTATTCTCAACATTTTATCTCGACCTTTTTTCTCGTAATTTAATGACTTTATTCTCAACATTTTATCTCGACTTTTTTCTTGAAATTTAATGATTTTTTTCTCGTAATTTAACGAGTTTATTCTTAACATTTTATTTCAATTTTTTTTCTCGAAATTTAACGAGTTTTCTCGAAATTTAACAACTTTAATCTCGAGATGGTTTTATTTTTTTTTTATTATTGCTTGGCCCTAATCCTCTTCCGTAAAAGTGGCCTAGACATTCTTAAATCTTTTTTTTCTTCTTCTTTTGATCCATTGAAGAATGGCATGAATAAATGATGACAAAATGTTCATCTTTGGATGAAATATTTTAAAATTTTAAAACTCTCTGTACTGTATTGTCAGTGCAGAGACCCACCTTTCAACCACCTCGATATCAAAACAGAAGCGTTTATCAATCGAGTCAGTCTTCCTCCTAATACAGGACTTCAGTCTGAACTTCTCTGGGGGATTTGACATGACACCATTCTGAGAAAATAGAAAGACAGTGAGGATCTGATGCAAACAGCACCTCTGTTCCCACATGAGCATCTTTGTACCTGTTTAGCCGTGGGCTTCGCCTCTGTGTTGCACATGCTGAAGGTCTTGCTATCTTTCTCATATGTACAATAATGGCGTGTCCATGTGCAGCCCAAAGGCCCTGCAACACATGCATGAAAAGTGCAAATGTGATATATTTGCTTTGAGGTATTTGGGAAAGCATTGTTCATTTGCAGCTCTTGAAAATCCTTTGGGCAATTTCTGTTTTTTAAATATGATGTATGTTGTAAATAGCACAACATGATTTCCCCCCAAATATAAAAAAGAGCACTACAAACAATGAAATATATTTCCAACAACATAAGTTAGATATGTTAGATATAAATGCAACATGTGTGGACTCAAAAACTTCTTCTATAAATGGGTTAAGTAGCAACAAGTAGCTTTATTTAAACTTTTACTTATTTTATTTATTTATTTTTTTTAAGAAAAGAACATTTATTTTATGTTAAAAATTGTAAATAAAATCTATGTACTAAATATGTATTTATAATTTGTATTTTTATCTGATATTTTTGCATTTTTTTTGCATAAATTCTTTATGTTTTGTATGATATTTATATATTTTGATTTTAAAATGTAAAAAAGCTATATATTTTATATTAGCAATATATTTTGCATATAACTTCACTGAAATCTTCACTCTGTGTTATGTATCCGTCCACAAGATGGCAATGTTTTTCTTTCCTAGAACAGGTCATTCTCTGTTGTATCTGAAATTATTTGATGATAATCAAAAGTAATATGTTTACATGTGGAAAGCAATGTTATTTAGGTATTTCCTCTGCAGTGTGAAGGAACAGGAAAAAACAGGATAAGACCAGAGTGAGGTCACTTATGAAGACACATGAAAACCAAATTCTAGACCTTTTATCACTATGTTTTGAAAAAGTGTCTGGCATGGAAGGCTACAGGCTGTCTGTCCTTCTGTTTGCTCATCACTCTTGCCTGAAAGATTAAAGACTGTCCATATAATACTCACGTTTCTCCTGGACATAGAGGTATCCCTCCATGGTCCACTGGCCCGGGGGCTTCTGGTCTTGATCTGCAGATCGAACTCTCTTCATCAGCATTTCTACTTCCTGCTTGGTGCTCAAAAAGTTGTTTCTTGTCTTCATCCAACAAGAAAACACACATATGCAAACAGATCATGGGAACCATATCTCAGTAATGCAATTGCCATTTTAAAATAGCCATTCATAATTGTTCTGACAGATATGTATATATAAAACCATACATGTTACTGAAATAAGTAATTAGCATCTACAGTAGATAAACATGCATAGGAAGCAAAAGATCTGTTACCACATACTGTATGTGACTGATTTGTAACACTCTATATCATTAATGCTCATGAGCATCACATGCAATCTAGGCTCATTGGCCTCTACATACACTTTTGCAAAATTTCAAAAACGCACCTATACATACAATTCAATGCAGTTTCCAGCTGTAATGAACGCTAGTGTTAGTAAGGCATCAACCAATTTTAATTACAGAGGCATTTTATCGATTAATGAAGACTATTTGGTAACACTTTAGAATACTGTTCAGTCATTAATGAATAACTACACAAGACCAAATAAACAACACAATATTAATCTAGTAACTACTATTACCTAACAATGAACTTGGATTAATGAAGTAATAGGCCTATTTAATGTTTGTAAACATTCGGGATGCACGCGCATCATGGTTGCAGAAAACCCGGGAGTGATAACCAGAGAGTTACGACGAAGCGGTTCAAAGTAGTTAAGATTTAAAAACATAATAGAATATTTTGATTTTTTTTTTTTTTTTTTTAAATGTTGTCGGCATATCACAGCAGCTTCACCCAGCGATAAGCACTGTTATTTAAAAAAAAATAACATTACCGAGTGGGATACAGCTTACGGATCCGTTTGCCATAGCACCTTGTCAGTGGTTAAATGACGAAATGAAATGGCCAAGCATCCAGTGGCCAGAGATATATATTTACCTGATTGACACCTCAAGTGTATAGCCTATACTCAGGAGAAGCTAAAAGCGTATAAGTCTCTTGACGCGTACAACTTTGTTTTTTGTTTTGTTTTTGTTTAAGTCACGAATTAAAAGAATAAAAAGTTAATTTCGAGTTTATATCTCACAATTCTGACTTTTATTTCTCGCAAATCTGAGTTTATATCTCACATTTCTTACAAAGAAAAACAAAATTGTGAGATATACGTTATTCTGTCTTTTCTGAATTGCAATTTATCCCGCAATTCTGACTTTTCCCCCTCAGAATTGTGAAATAAACTCACAATTGCGAGTAATAAAGTCCGAACTGGGAGTAATAAACATGCAAATGCAAGAAAAAAGTCAGAATTGTGAAATTAAAATTGTAGACTGTTTAAAAGTTATCTATGTGAAATGTTATAGGTTTAAATATTATTTCAATGCTGTAACTGCTATGTATGTGTGTCCTCTAAACTGCATATGTGAATATTATGTAGACTTACTGTTTACACATCAAATTCCTGCTTTAATAGTAGACTAATCCTTGCAGGTGTCATCAGTCCAGTCTGTGAAACGTCTCCGTTTAGCTTCAAATGACGTTTTCAATGATGGTTTTCTTTAAAAATGAAGACTATATTTTTTTGCATTCCGATTCCAACATCCAGCTTTCCTGTAGCTCAGTGGTTAGAGCATGGCACTAGCAATGCCAAGGTCATGGGTTCGATCCCAGGGATTGCACATACTCAGATACAAATGTATAGTATAATGCAATGTAAGTCGCTTTGGATAAAAGCGTCTGCCAAATGCATAAATGTAAATGTAAATGTAATCCAGAGGCACAACAAAACATTTTTCTCTTATTCTGTGGATTTTGCAAATTTTCCTCCAATTGCTACCTCTATTTTTCTGCAACCACTATGCGCGCGCAACTGCAAGTGACGTCATTGTGACGTCTGCTCCAAAGTGGTCTATAGTGCTCAGTTGAATGTGGTAGGTCAATATTAGCTAATCAATAACTACTATTTTTCCATACCTCCCAGAGGACAAAGAACAACTATATACATGTTCATAGTTAATGTGAATAATGCATAATGTATAATTAACCCTGACAGCAACATAGTGTCGGCCCGGATCCGGTCCACATCTGGTCCGCGTGTAATCCGCATGTACCAGATGTGGGCCGGATCTGGGCCACACCATGTTGTCTTTATTTGGAACAGTGTGAAGTAAAAAGCATGACAACTCTCTAGTTATTGTAGGTCTGTGGCTCTCCAGGACCAACGTAAGCCACCCCTGCTCTATATTGTAATCAGCTCTGCAGATTTCAGCTCCAAACCTAATCAAAAGGTCTGAACGCTTGCTAGAAAGCTATAGGCAGGTGAGTTTTTACCAGGGTTGGAGCTAAACTCTGCAGGACTGAGGCTCACCAGGACCGGAGTTCACCACCCCTGATATAGAGCAACGTTCTGGAGGTAAAAATCCCATTCATGCTCTCCACAGAGAACCTGATTTAATTATTTTCAAACACTTTTTTGCTTCAAGTCAAATCAAAGTTTGTAATGTTGCAATTGATCTCAGATCTGGTTGGTTTAGTATATAGCTCTTAAAGGATAAGAACATTTTCCTGATAATTTATTTATTTTCCCCATAATTTACTCTCCCCCATGTCATCCAAGATGTTCATGTCTTTCTTTCTTCAGTCGAAAAGAAATGAAGGTTTTTGATGAAAACATTCCAGGATTATTCTCCTTATAGTGGCCTTCCCTATTCTACTTAGATAAAAAAACTGAACTGAACTGGCGCCGCGTTCGTTCCGTAAGTTGAATAGGGAAGGTGTAGGACATACAGCGTAAGCTTTTTGAAGAATACGGAAAGCAGAAGCATGTGCAAGGCGATCATTTGTGTTTTAAAGCATATACAGTTGCATTTTTTAAAAAAATGACCGATAGTTTCATTAGATAAGACCCTTTTTCCTCGTCTGGTATCGTTTAAAGCCCTTTAAAGCTGCACTGAAACTGTAATTTTGACCTTCAACCGTCTGGATGCCATTGAAGTCCACTATAAGGAGAATAATCCTGGAATGTTTTCATCAAAAACCTTAATTTCTTTTTGACTGAAGAAAGAAAGACATGAACATCTTGGATGACATGGGGGAGAGTAAATTATGGGGAAAATGAATGGGAAAGATACTTCTGACAGAAAGAATGCTGAAAAGTGTGCAGTTACTATTGTGCTTAATAGTACTGGATGTTAGTAGGTTGTTGGTGCTATACTGACAATGCAATACTCCAAGCACATAAAATACAAACCTTTTGGATGACAGTCCAATTTAAAACTGATTTTTTTAGCTATAATTCTCAGCATATTTATAGGTGCCATTTCTCCTGACTGGACCATCCTAAATCATTTGCCAATCTGCATTATATGATTCCATTATCTTCAAATGCTGCCTTAGATTTTGGCTAAAATTTTGGGAGCATAATTATACTGCCTATCATATGAATTAGTCTTCACATTGAAACCTAAAATACTGCCTAGCTAGGCAGCTCATCAGTTTATGAAACAGAGCTATAATCAGAAGAATTAAAAAAAAAAAAAAAAAATGGGATGGTAAACTTAGGTTTTTTTAGTACTGTGATACTAGTGTTCTCCTTGTTGCCACAACGATTGTTTCGTACACTCTAATGGATTAAAAAAAATTTCAGCTCAAATCAATGTTTTACATTTGCATAATTATTAATTTTGTGAAAAGTCATGTAATAAGTACGGAAGATGATTAGGGCCAAGCAATAAAAAAATAAATAAAACCATGTCGAGATTTAAGTCATTATAATGCGAGAGAAAAAGTCGAAATACAATGTTGAGAATAAAATCATTACATTTCGAGAATAAAGTCGAAATAAAATGTTCAGAATAAACATGCATTCGATCAGTGTCATATTATATTTTGACTTTTCTCGAGAGACAACGACTTTATTCTCGAAATTTAATGATTTTATTCTCAACATCGCTCAAACCTTTTCTTTGCTCAAACTTTTTCTTCGCTGAACCTTTAAGGCTTCGTTGGGTTTTGTTGGATCAGTGTGACTGTCGACAATCTGGTGACTGTTGACATTGGTCTGCGTTTGTCGATGCAGTGTGAACTGGCCTTTACAAATAAAAATGTATATTTGCATATACCAAATGTTTACTTATGTGCCAAGTAGCGTGTAATAAGCTGGATAATGTACATTCAGCCAAAAAATTCAGTTATTATCGCAAAATAAACCCTGACACAAGACCTGTCCTGATCAACCTGTCTGAGTTTATTTTTCGACAAGAATCAGCTGAATTTACTTTATTCCTTACTTAATGCACGTGAATTTTCCCTTATATATAGTGCATGTACACCAATTGCATTCAAATTTTGCTTTCAAAATTAACTGTCTGTCAAGGTTTGCTGGAAAGAAAGGAAAAGGAAAATAAATGGCTTCATATCCTTTTTTTTGTCCTCTGGAGTACTGACATTACAACCAAATACATCAATGTGAATTATCAATGACATTCCTACAATATTAAAGGTGCTTGTCCTGAGGTAGTGAATTACTGTTAAGGCTAAAATCTCATGCTTTTGCAGCAGTGTTAATTTAGCGTCTGTATACTGCAGTGCTGGCATAGTACTGCAGCACAGGTCTTTTGTGCTTTAGAACAAGCTGAAGTTCTGTGACACTAAATCAGCTTTGAGCTTACTGTGACAGTGATGCAAAGAAAAGGTCAAAGGTCATGGATCGCAGGCACAGAGATGCTGACAAGCAGCAGGAAGTGGTTTATAACAGGCCAATATTGATCAAAGACACACAGAGCAGGTTACAGTCTAAAGAACAGAGGGCAAAAGGTTTTTATATGTGCAAGCCTCTTTTTAAACACCATGTGGCTTTACAAATATTTTCAAAAGTGAAAACATATTTTCGGTCAAATGGAGGCTAATGAAAAAGTGAAAGAGAAGCTGGATGACTCACAGGAGATGTGCACTTACATTCTGCAGGTTAAACTGTAGCTGTTGTTTGTAGGGCTCAAATTCATGGGCCAGCTCATAACCCTCATGGTAGAATGTGAACAGACCCTGTAGGAAGGCCAAGAGCTGCAACCCAAACAAGAAGTAAATACATGTTTCCATATTATGCCTGTAATACTATCTATTCCTGTTTCTCAGTGAATATTTTTCAATTTTTTGAATCAGTTCGCAAATTTTCTGAATGGATAAAGGTGTCACATAACTGCTTAATCAAAAGACTTACACACAAAATTCTTTATAGTATTTCTTCTTTAAGTATTTTTATTATTAAAAAGTTTTACAAAGAAAGACATTAATAGTACTTTTGTAAAATATTTAAAACAATGTACACTCACATGAGATCAGTAGCTTAATAAAAAGTGTTTAATTTTACATGAAGCAGGTCACCTCATGGGGGCAGCCATGTTGAAATCACATGACGGGCCGAATACAACTAGCTTTATCTCTGTAAATCTTCCTGTTATTGGACATTTTTTTCTGACAAAAATCAATTAACGATGGCTGCCAGCAATTATTGTATTTCTACAATGGCATTGGTAACTGAAAACATTTTCTTTTGCATATTTCTGCATCCACACCACTAGGCGTCAGTACAAGTCAGACAGGCTACATTCACACAACAACGATGAACTAAAAACGGAAATGTTTTTCCTTTTCTTTTTTTTTTATTCGTGTATGGACAACATTGTTGTCTTACCAATCCCTGTTTACACGGATCAGCGAAAACGATTAAAAATGCTGCATTGTGCAGGACAGGCCAGTAGTTGGTGATGTCTTTTGTAAAGAAATACTACGCTCCTATAAATTGAACATGTACAGTGCTTCCCACAGGTTTGAAATATACTTGTGTTGGTAGCCGGGCGAAAAATCCTCCTATTACCCACGGCACAAAAATCGTCTACTACATGTGACAAACAAATAATGTGTGATTTTTAACAGTATTTTTATTTATTGAAATTAATTTTAATTACATATTCGATTTGCGGATGGTTTCATTATCTTGCGTGGATATAAAAGTATAAGAGGATACAAATAATAAAAGCAGAAATGTGTCTCCAAATATACTTGGGTGGCCGTTATTATACGTGGGCGGTCCACCCAAGTAAAGTCTATGTGTGTGAAGCACTGACGTAATACGCATGACGTCACCGTTTTCACAAATTCGCATTTTTGTAGTTTCAGCTCCCTAGTTCAGTAGTCAGGGCACTGATCAGGTAGTCGGCCATTTTAAGGGCTGTCTCAATCGCAGAATCCTTCAAGTGTAATTGATATTTAGCTTCCTAAAAAGTCCCACAATGCACTACAAAACCTAGGGTGCATCGATGCTCACTATGTTCCCTTAACGGAAGTTCTGAAGCACGAAACATAAATCACATGAGCCAACTCACTACACATAACGACTGATAATGACACGTGATATATGTTTTTAAAACAGAAACCGTTATTTTATTATATTTCAGCATTAACATACATCGTTAGACAGGTAGTTCGAACACAATCTAGCTAACATTTATAATTCGTTTCCGTCTGAAATGTTGCACGTATATGTAACAAGCAAAGTATTTATTATAATGTACTTTCAATAACATTACAAGTAACGTCAGAAATCAGCTCTGCTGTTGTTCATAGTACCAGTAATGATGTTGTCAACAAAAAATGTTGTCATGTGGCCAGAAATAGAGCATCAGTGTCCCAATGTGTAGTGAACCACTGTCCTTTACTGTCCTTACCAGTGCCCAAATATGCATGTGTATGCAATTTACTGATTTATGAGCTCGGGAGCTAGGAAACTGATTGGGACATACCCAATAACGGTATAGTTTTCAAAAACGTACACTTTGAAACCCATTTTTGTAAATGAACAGCCAAAACGCATGAAAAGTTTTCCGTTTTTATTTGAAAATGGCGTCGTAAATGCTCCCTCAGAGAAGGGGAGAAACGATTTATTGTAAATATGATTACAACCCTGCAACCTCAAATTACTTAAGGAAGACATTTACTTAACTTAAAACACTTACTGAATTGTTAGTGCACAGACCTGATGTGGCTATAGTACAGTAAGTGCATTGTGCATTGAGTTATACATCGATTGAGCATTACAGTTTCCCATATCTCCCATACTTAAGGCCACTGCAACAATTTGACTTTCTTTCTTTGAAGACTTCAAAGATGCTGATGTCACACCCTGAAACTCAATAGCAGACCTTACCGCAGTGCTTCTGGGAGATTAACGGTCGTTTTTTCCATGCCAGGTGATAAACAATGGATGCCCCTCTAAATCTATACAGCACATTCTCTGGCTCACTTTACTGCGCACACTTATGCATATAAATATGCTTAATGCAGGAATGAGTCATGTAAATTCTGTCCACTGTTGTAATATGTGAGGTTCAGCTGTTGTGTATTTTATGCGATCTATCTGCTGAGTGGAGATTTAGATCAGTGTTTCCCAACCCTGTTCCTGGAGGCACACCAACAGTACACATTTTGAATGTCTTCCTTATCTGAACCATATATTTCTGGTCTTGGAGTTTCTACTAACGAACTGATGAGTTGAATGTGTGTGTTTGATTAGGAAGATTTGGAAAATGTGTACTGTTAGCGTTCCTCCGGGAACAGGGTTGGGAAACACTGATTTAGATGACAAACATGACTGAAAAGGACTGAAAAAAGAACAGTAAGAGCGCTTCCCCAATGTTTAATAGAAGGACACTTTCAATTATTGCTTCATATTAAGAGAAAGGATTAACTTTGTCTTACAGGGTCCTCCTAAAAATTAATTAGAAGAAATAAAAATAGACTCAAATGAACATACTGTTGACGTCCAGCAAAAGAAAAGAATTGGAAAAATGAACGTGGATAGCATCTCAGACCATTTGGTATTGGACAAATTTGCTGAGACGTTTGAGATTATATTGAGATTTCTGACTTTTGGTTGCAGTTACTATAGACTCTTAAAGGGATAGTTGACTCAAATATTTTTTTTTTTTTTTTTTTTTTTCAATTGTCTCATATTCATGTCGTTCCAAACCTGTATGACTTTCTTTCTTCTGTGGAACATAAAAGAAGATATTTCGAGGAATGTCTCAGTGTTTTTTTTTTTTGTGCCAACAATCTACAACAACATATCTTGTGTTTCATGGATAAAGAAAGTCACACAGGTTTGGAATGACATAACGCTGAGTAAATTATGACATTTTTCCATGAACTATCTCTTTAATAGCTCAGGGGTGATTGTGGGACAGGAAATTACAGCTGATGTTTCAGTAAGCTGGCATAATGTGATTATGACTTCAGTGGTCAAACTCTCCACCTACTTCCTGTTGGCTACAAATCCATTACTGACCAGATGGCTTGACTCTCATTACATTACACAGGCATCTGATTTTTCTGTTTTTTTTTTTTTTTCAGGAACATTTTGTGTACATAGGCTTTGTGTGTATTTGTGAGCTTCAGTTTGGAGACAGAAACTTTATGTCTAAATATAAGAGTTATAATATGTATCACAAAGATCTTACCGGCTCAACAAATTCAAATTTCTTCTTCTCTTGAACCTCCTGGATTTTGAAGACGTATTCTAGCGAGGCATCATAAAAGAGTTGTCTTTCCTTATCAATCTGAGCGTCAGCCTGCAAATGAACAAAGAGCGCCGTTACCCTAGAGACAGACAGAAAGCTATGACTGCCAGGCTTGTACGCTCATTTGGACGTGTTTGGGCTTTGGTTAATCATTACATGTGAGAATTTCTGGCTTAGCTTTGTGAGAATTTGTGTAACAACAAGTTAAACAAACGCATAGGAACATCTCTGAACAGCAGGAAAGAGGAATAAAGAAGAAGAAAAAAAAAAAAAACAAGAACTAAAGCTTTTAAACACTGATGTTTTTAAAAGGATTAGTCATCCTAAAATGGAAATTTGATCATTATTTACTCATATGTTGTTTAAAAGACATGGCTTTCTTCTGTGAGTTTCAAAAAGAACACTAAGGACTATAAAAGTAGTTCATATGACTTATTAATTAGTTCCAATTTATTGTAACTGAATGGAAAGAGTGGAACGTTTTTGTATTTTTTTATGCATATTTTTAGAATTTATGCCATCCAGTGTTTAATATGCGATATCCCAAAATGTACATAAAAATAGGTGTATGGAAACAGCTATAGTAAGTCTTGTGTACAGCAGACAGAAAGCAAGATATGATGGTAAGACACTTCTAATGCAGCAAATTAAGACTAAACTCTAAACGTACTAATATTCTTTCTCGCAAGCACTGGTATTTCCCTTGGAAAATGCAAAACTAGACTTATTTGTGGAATGATTCACCTCTTGGAGAGCCGATTCCTTTTTTCTGGATGACAGGTTGAGATGTTTTTCCAGTGTGGAATAGTACTTTTCCGTCTCCTTATCAAATTTCTTCTTCCCCTCCTATGAAAAACAAATTGTTAATAACAGATTTTTAGTGTATGAACTCAGTTATATGTGTCCTAACAGAGTAACCAATGGTGTTTATTCTTTAAAAACGAACAAACAAACATTTTGTGAGAAGGTAAGTGTGAAAATCTTTCTTTAAAGTGGGACCCTCGTATTCTTGTGATGTTCCTCTCAGCCCATTAGGTGGCACTCTAATGCTTTATCACAGAGAGCCTGTTCTTGTCTCCTACTGATATATTTTGGTACTGCTATAGAAAAAGTTTAGCCCATAATTGATATATTGCATATGATTAAATATATTGTCACTCTGTAATGAAATGACACAAACCAAGCTTTAAGATAATACTTAATCATAGTTACAAGATAACAAGATTAATCTCTTTCTGTTCTCAGCAGACACAGAAGAGCAAATCACACAACATTATTTCCGTCCATTTTGAAAATATGCCTTTACTGCCATTTGAATGAAAATCTGGAAAAGTCTATGAGTCAGCTTTTAATAAATTAACATTTCCTGACAGATGCATGCAGACAGAAAAGGTTTGCATTAGTCTCAATGCTGACTCATTAATGGCACAGGTAGTATATTCTGTACCCTCTGATCGACAGGCTTCTGTTGAATTGCACACAAGAGCTGTTCGCTCAAGCATACAAGTGGAATATTTCAAAATCAAACAAAAATATTTCAAACTTCAAATCAAATTAGAGAAACACAATCTCACAAAGTAGGCTCAATGTCATGGGTATTAAAAGTCAAGATGGCAAAAGTTACTTTGTCATAAATCACTATCATTTTTGAAAGGCCATCAATGCAAATATGCTGTTTTGGCAGCACAATGGTGTAGTTCCACCATTTAACATCAGGGGCTAACTGGACCATACTGCCCGGCCAAATTCTGCCCCCTTGGGTGTGTCTGACAGCATACAGAGGTAAGAAGGCAACAAGTGATCCAATGATAGTGCGACATTTTGTCTACTGAGACGCATCTGATCAACTTTTGAAGACTGCATAGATGTTGCTGACTATGATATCCCACAATCCTATGTGTTTAATTAGGTTTGATTCCTGAGCTTAAAAAAAAAAAAAAGGCATCTAAAAAAAATGGCATCTGCAGTTGGTGGTCGGTTTCTGTCTAAGGGTATGTTCACACTTGAATTTCGCTTCTCTTGGTTCTTTTGGTCCTGATCAAAACAGAAAATTATACATTTAGTCCTGGTTCACTTAGAATTCACACTGTGATTTTTAACACTGAACTGAAAGATACAAAACAAAAAGATTATAAAATGTGTCAAGGAGTCAAAACAGTGCCAGAAATTCCTCCATTACACACACAAACAAAGATCTGTAGAAAAAATGGTTTTCATGCCTGTAATGAACTGTAATGGGCAACTTTGATGAGAAAAAACAGGTATGCTTGAGCATTCTGCCCTTTTTAGGGTTGCATCTTGTCACATTATGTCTGTTTTTGGTTTTTTTAGATGTCTTTGGTCCATGTTGCATTCATATTTCAGTCGAACCACACCAAAATTTAATTTGCTTGTTTGGTTTTCACCAGGGTTTGGATGGCAACGTTCAAAATTATTTAAATGAACCACGGCAATCACACCAGAGTTTAACCTGCCAAGTGTGAACACACCCTAAATGTAAGTTTTTGACCAACTTTATTCTACTTTTGATGTTTTTTTTCTAGCTGGAAATTAGTAATTAAACATTCTCTTAGTTACTGTATCACCAAAGCTCTCTATTTTGTTATGCTGCCTAAAATATTTTGTGAGGTACCTTTGTGTGCAAATGCGACCTGCAAAGTTATTGCCTGATAAAGCAGCGAGACAACAAGTCAGCTGCCTAGCCCTTCAGTATTCAAAGAATTCTTTTTTTCACTTCAATTACACTGACACCTGTTGGAGTGGAGGCACCATCACACATTTTTTATTGTAGAAATACACAGGTAAAATAGTAAAAATATTTACATGCATATGTGTAACACATGACTATAATTGGTAGTGTCTGATAATAAAGGGGTTACTGAGATAAAGTGAGTAGTATTTAGCCAGTCATGTGATCTCAACATGGCAGCCACTATAAGGAGCTGACCCATATTTTAAATAAAACTGCTGGGTTTTTTTCAGTGGAAAACTTTACCTAGTGCACGTTAGATGAAAACAAAGAGGTTGAAGAGTAAAGAAATATGAATGATGAAGAGGAGAATTTTGAATTTAAAATTTGGATATCTATCTGCTCCTTCCATTCCCTGTCACAAATCACAAGATAACTAACTTCACAAGAGGAGATGAATTTCCACAGAAGAATCCACAACACTGAACCCTCTAAAGGCCCTGACTCCATTCAGTCTGTTTTCACACCTGAGTTGTCTGCCCGAGGCCTTTCATGCAGCGATGCAATACTTGGATTCTACGGTTATCGCAATATTCAAAGGTCATATGTAAATTTTAAAGTGCTCTATTTCTTTGCAGCAACTCAAGTGCTGTTCTGAGTGGGAGCATGGGAGATGACAGAGGGTTTGTCTGGACCACTGTCAAAAGAAGCAAGCTGGTTTGTTTGAGCCAAATGCAAGAGCTTCAACCACGCAATCCCAATAATTTTCTAACACCTCACTACTATATCTATAAGCAGAAGTACTAGATTTTTACATTTTCTAAAGAAAACATACAGAAAAATGTCCAAACTGAGCACATACAGTAACAAACACACAGTGTTCCCCAGGGTTCTGTCCTTGGACCTTTACTTTTCATCATCTAGAGGTTTTCATTAGGTAACATTCTCCATCATCATAGCTTTAAATTCCATTTCTACGCAGATGACACCCAACTTTACATCCACTCTCAATGCCCTGCTCCTTTGCCCACCAACTCCATATCTGTTTATATTGAGGACATAAATGCATGCATGACCAGTATTTTTCTCAAACTCAACACTGATAAAACTTCTTTTTGGTTCCCCTCAAATTATATCCTGCTTCTTTGTTGACAATGTTAATATCACTAGAGTCTTGGTTTGACCTTCCACCATTGTTAAAAACCTGGGAATAATCTTTGATTCTTCTCTGTCCTTCCTTCCTTACATTTCCTCACTTACCAAGTCTGCCTTCTTTCACTGTAATATCACTTGTTAACATCCATTTTTAAATATCAATGATGCTGATATCCTATAGTTCATGCTTTCATTATTACTTGCCTTGACTACTGTAATCCCCTTTTCTATGGCTTACCCAACACAACAATAAATAAGCTCCAATATATTCAGAACTCCACAGCTAGGGTCCTCACATATACCACGAAATCTTCCCACATTACTCCTATTCTACACAGACTATCTGTTCACTTTCGTATTCAACACAAGATACTTCTTATCACATTCAAAGCCCTCCCCATATATTTCTCATCTCATTCATACCTACACCAGAGTTCGCACACTTGGGTCCTCTGATACTGATCTGTTGTTGGTCCCACGGCACAAACTAACATTGTTTGTTGGAAGGGCCTTTTGTATCTTTGCCCCCACACTCTGGAATTCTATTCCCCAACACATCCACGACCTCTTATCATTACATGATTTAAAAACCCACCTTAAAGCATATCTTTTTGCTTCTTGTTTCTCTGATCCCTAAATATATGATTGGTTTCATGTTATGTATGTTATATTATCTACGCTCAGTGTAACTGTATTGTCTCTTTGCCTGCTTTTGTGTTTACTTGTTATCATATTGTAAAGCGACCATGAGTTTGCAGAAAGAAACTCAATAATATATAAAATAAACATATTATTATTACTGCATATTGAAAAAAACACAATATGGTAATATGCTATTCTGAAAAGATCAATAGTTGTAGTTATACACAGTCATGCAGTGAAAGGAAACAGCCAGTGAAACTCGAACTTGTGTGTATTTTCATTCCCATGACCCTTCATTAACCCCTGACTCAGTATAACGGCTACTGATATGATATAGCTAAACAGTGCACTTTAAAGGATTAGTTCAATTTCAAATAAAATTTTCCTGATAATGTACTCGTCCCCATGTCATCCAAGATGTTCATGTCTTTCTTTCTTCAGGCGAAAAGTAATTAAGGTTTTTGATGAAAACATTCCAGGAAAAAATGGAACTGGCGCTGGGTTCCTTCCGTAAGTAGAATAGGGAAGGCATAAGACATACAGCGTAAGCATTTTGAAGAATACAAAAGTGCGGTTTTGGCAGAACCACTTGGAAGGCGATCATTTGTTTATATAAAGCATATACATTTACATTTTCCGAAAATGACCCATCGTTTCGCTATATAAGACCCTTATTCCTGGAGGCCATTGAAGTCCATTATAAGGAGAATAATCCTGGAATGTTTTCATCAAAAACCTTAATTTCTTTTCAACTGAAGAAAGAAAGACATGAACATCTTGGATGAAATGGGGGTGAGTAAATTATCAGGAAATTTTTATTTGAAAGTGAACTAATGTTTAAACAACATTGTGCCACAACGCAATTTTTGTGACAAAATAATCACAGTCCTGCATCCTTCACACTGTCAAATTTCTGACCATAATCAATCAATAATTTCATGACTGCATCTTTAGACACTTCCTCTACGGTGTCCAGAAAAAAGAGAAAACCTTTCCAGAGGAAAATGTAGTGTCTATATCTTGACAGACTCCTATGGGATAAGAGTTAAATAATAAAACAGACAAATAAATGAATAAATATATTAGATAGTGTGTTGACAGCCAATAAATTTCCCTTCGGGTTTGTTTACTTTTATGAGGATGACAGTGGAATACAATATACTGTATCTTTGGGCTTGATTACTTTTTTTGTGAGCTGAATACCACAAAAAAAAAAAATAAAAAAAATAAAAATAAATAAATAATCCTGGATGAAACACAAATTCTTTCTCTCCAACACAAATACAATGAGAAAGAGACAATCAGAGACTCAAGAGAATTAAACTGAAATGCTTGAAATGCTTTGGGATTGCCCCATTACTGTTTTAAATCAATGAATAATTTAGTGTAACCACACAGTAAAAGTCAAGAATTAATTTGATAAGAATATCTGCAATAAAAAGACTATAATACTATCAACTCCATAAAAAGTCCACAAAAAAACTTTAGAGCTTGCTTATAAGTAGGTTCATACAGTACCTGCATTCAGATTAAAAAACTGAAGTTTGCAAAATCGATTTGAATATAGTAATGTGTTAGAGGAATCACATTCTTATTAATTTAAAAAAGAAATTGTAAATACATAATTTTACAAATTGACAATTAGACCTATTTTAAACATTAAAATAATGTGTAGTCACATGCGATGAAGAATCCAGTCATACCAGTGGTCAAAAATAGGTTTTGATTGACCATACAGTCCAGAGTATGGGAGGAAATAAATTCTGCAAACAAGCAGTCTCTGCTGGAGCAAAGAAACAAACTACATTGACCTGTAGATCCCACGCCACACAGTGAGGATAAACGACAGGACCTCAAGGGCCTTCCACAAACACACAACAGCCAAAGCCACCACACCAGGAAATGCCTTAGTAGTCCAACATACAGCGGCTCCATCCACAAACACTGCACTGAGTTATGGAGAGAGATTGCGGCAAACCGGCTTCAAACTAGCAGGAAACAATGTAATATGCTGGGAATGTACATTTTGATTCATGTAGTAAAGGACACACTGACAATGAGTCTCATTCACTAATAATTGTGTATTTATACGCACAGGAGAGCTTCTGACGAAAAATCTCTGTATGATTCACAACATGTTTACGCACATGAATTTGTTCTTAATCTCCTTCTAATGTTAGTGAATTTGGAGTATTCTAAATGAGTGGCCGTATACAGAAGGTTAGTCTTTGCATAAAACATGCCCAAACCATTTCCACATAAGGGCTTTCCACACAACCTTTCCTTTACAGCCTTTAGTCACTTTTATCATACATATGCCGCTCTCTGCAGACGCGCTCTTGCCAGATCCTTGAGCAATGCTAAGTGTGTCATTCTCAAAACCAGAACAAACCAAAAATGCTTTTTGCATATGCGTAGTTTCAGTTACGACATTATAAAGGTTTTTGGTGAAACATGACTTGTTCGTAAAAACGTTCATACGCAGATTTCACGCACAAATTTGTGCGTACGCATACTTAGTGAATGAATCCCAATGTATCATGCTTAAATGCCAACAGTGCTCAACCTAAAATCCAATACAAGTGGAATGAATAAAAGCTTCTTTAAATGTAACAATAAAACAATTAATAGTGCAACTTTTAAATCACAATTTCATATTTACTAATTCATTTTCTTAATCCATATGCCAATTGAGGTTAATTTTTTTTCTTTGGCACAATGGCCACAGACACATTTGATCAAAATTAAAGGGATAGTTCACCCAAAAATGAAAATTTGATGTTTATCTGCTTACCCCCAGGGCATCCAAGATGTAGATGACTTTTTTTCTTCAGTCGAACGCAAATTATGATTTTTAACTGCAACCGCTGCAGTCTGTCAGTCAAATAATAGCAGTGATTGGGAACTTGAACAATAAGAGTCGAAAAAACGTCCATAGACAAATCCAAATTAAAACCTGCGGCTCGTGACGGCACATTGATGTCCTAAGACACGAAACGATCGGTTTGTGCGAGAAACCGAACAGTATTTATATTAATTTTTTACCTCTAATACACCACTATGTCCAACTCCGTTCAGCTTCCGGTTAGTGAGGTCTGATCGCGCTCTGACAACGGAAGTGATGTCTCGCGCTCATTGAAGTATATGGGCGAGACATCACTTCCGTCTTCAGAACGCGTTTTTTGACCTCACTAACAGGAAGCTGAACGAAGTTGGACATAGTGGTGTATTAGAGGTAAAAAATGATATAAATAATGTTCGGTTTCTCACAGAAACTGATCGTTTCGTGTCTTAGGACATTAATGTGTCGTCACGAGCCGCAGGTTTTAATTTTGATTTGTCTAAGCAAGTTTTATTTACTGTTATAGTTGAAGTTACCATCTACTGCTATTATTTGACTGACAGACGGCAGCGGTTGCAGTTAAAAATCATAATTTGCGTTCGACTGAAGAAAAAAAGTCATCTACATCTTGGATGCACTGGGGGTAAGCAGATAAACATCAAATTTTCATTTTTGGGTGAACTATCCCTTTAAGGGTGCATTCACACTTGGTTCAATCGCTTTGTCTGAACCTGAGCTTGACCCCCTTGTCCCATTAACTGTTTTCAGTTTCAATTTGAACTGTGTTTGTTTGCTTTATTAAAGCAAGAGTTTACTCCTGTTGTTCAGTAACAACGACGCAAGAGAAGGCGGTAAAATGTATAGCGTTCCTTGCCTCCCTTTTATACATTGGTTTTTAAACATTTGGGTTTGTTTCCAAAGCACCACATAATGGCAATTGTGTCTGCAGCAAATGTATTGAAAATATTTTAAAGAATATGGGAGTTCATTTCTACAGAAATGAGAAATACATTCTCTTTGCTTGCAGTGCATCAGTAGCCTGACTTCGTCATACTCATATTCTAGGCAGAATGTGAGTCTGATACTGCTCCATTGCACTTGAATTATGGGGCGTGTCTTAACCGAACCAGTAAAAAAAAAAACTTTGCACTCAATTGGATAGACCTACAACCAATCAGAGCAACGCAGTAAGTGACGTATGTTGAACTTGTACTTAAACTTTTGCTGAATCCCGTTGGAAGGACGGCAAACACATCTTTCCCATCGACAAATGCCTTGATTGCGGTTCTTTGTTCGCCTTTTAAAATTAATGCGCTGTCGATTTCTTTTATTACAGACGTGATAGCGGAATCTAAACATCTTACTTCTCCAGCTGCAGTCATCGTTGGTGAAAACCAATTCAACCCAAGCGCTCTTTGATGACGTGGGTGGTTACGTAACCGAAGATAGCCTGTCCATCATCGATTAAAGCCCGCCCTGGCAATTTGATTGGCTCGGCCTTCTGGGAGCCGAGCATAATTACTCCACAATGGATCGAGTCCAGACTGAACTGATTCACTAGCCTGGGTGCCAGCCCGAACCCCGCCCACAACATTTTTTGGACGGGGTTTGGGCTGGCACCCAGGCTAGTGCATCAGTATCGCTTGTCAGGAAATTAGAAAAAAAAAAAAACAACAAAAAAACTAAATCATACATTATCACTAGCAAATAACTCCCACAATTTAGTATGATTTTGTTTATTTCAGCAGCAAACTATACCGGAGTTCACATGACCCATACCCTAGACCATCTTTTTAAAGTGGACTCAGGTACGGTTTCTGAGTTTGGATAACATTGCTGCGAACTGTCCCTTATTGACAATTCCCCATAATAGATTGTTGCATAAATTAACTATCAATTAATCAAGTAATCATTAACCTTGAACTTATGCATATATTCCTGAAAATGTCTAAACTAGCATGATGCAACAAGCATATTTGTTTCAGTTAGAGACCAAACTATACCAAGTATTTGTATGAGATAGCATTTGAACGTTGGATGTGCTGAGTAAGGACGTGTCGAGACCAATCAGAAACTTTTTTGCAGCTGGAGTGCTCTTTGATTGGTTTGATCGCTCAGATTGACAGGTCTTGATTTACCATGCGCCACATAATAGGAGCAAACAGCTGAAACAATGCTGGAAGATCATTACTAGTCCACCAGGAACTTATTAATTGTTTATCACTTGTTTGCAGGGTTTATGTACCCTTTGTTAGTAATGTTTCGAAATAAACCACTAGACTACCTAATCAAATGAATGGCTAGAAGACATTAATACATTCAGCATCCATAACTACAGCTTTCCTTGTGTGTCTGCTCTTTTTGACTCTAATGATGACCTTGACTTATTGACCATTGATAAGTTTTTTCTATTAAAGTGTTAGAAATGTTAAAAATTACATTTTCTGTCATTAAGTACTCACCCTTGTGTTGAGGTTTTTTATTAACCCCAATAGAAAGCAATGTAACTACCATCATTCAAGGTCCAGGAAAGTAGTAAAAACATAATTAAAATAGTCAATGTGACGCAATGATGAAGCGAACGAGAATACTTTTTGTGCAGAAAAAACAAAAATAACAACTTTATTCAACAAATTCTTCTCAACCCTAATAGACCTGTACACAGTTGACGCAGTTCAGTCCGAACGCCGACTCAGTATTGGCCAGCTCTTCTTAGGATGCTTTCACATTAGCCCTTTTTGGTGCGCAACCGGCTTCGATTGACGTCAGACTTCAGCACGTTTGGACGATGTGAACACTGTCTTCGCACCCGCGAACCGTACCCGAGTTCACTTGAAAAGGGTGGTCTGGGGTGCGGTTCAAGTGAACTCCGGTACGGTTCGCTTCTGATAATAAAGCAAACGTACCAAATTGCAGAAGTGAACCGCTATTAATTCCGTAATATTTGGTAAAAATGTGTGTTTGTGTGTGTTTCACTCACTTTCCTGAAGAGCGTGACTGACGTGCTGCAGGCGGAGAGCTGTAGTCTGCCTTCTACATTCATGGCAGATAGACGCAAGTGCCGTTATGAACAAAACCAACGGTTCAAAAACAAAAATAAAAGTGAGTAGAGCAACGTTATACATTTTGCCGCCTTATCCTGCGCCATCGTTAACGGAGTAAACAGCTGCTGGTTTGATGGTGCAAACGAACCATGGGTCGGACCCAAATAACAAATAATATGAACACAGTCCAGTGGGGGCAAGGGGAGGGGGGGGCAATCGAACTCGGGTTCGGTTCAGGCAATTGTACCAAGTGTGAAAGCACCCTTAATTTGATGTCAGCATCACACGCATGTGTCGTGCTGCTCACATGAACAGCATTGGCCAATACTGAGCCGGCGTTCGAATGTAAACACAAAAGTGCTGAACTGCGTTTACTGTGTCAACTGCATACGAGTCTGACAGGGTAGAGAAGAATTTGTTAAATAAAGTTGTTATTTTTGTTTTTGCGCACAAAAAGTATTCATCTCGCTTTATAAAATCAAGGTTGAACCACTGCAGTCATGTTGACTATTTTAACAATGTTTTTAGTACTTTCCTGGACCTTAAATGACAGTAGTTATGTTGCTTTCTGCTGGGGGTAAAAAAAAAAAAAAAAAAAAAAAAACATAAATAAATAAATAAAAAAAAAACAGATTTTTATCAAAAAATATCTTTATTTGTGTTACAAAAATGATAGAAGGTCTTATGTTTGTGGAATGACATTAGGGCGAGTACTTAATGACAGAAATTTCATTTTTGGGTGAACTAACCCTTTAAATTATTATCAACAATTAATAGATAGTTAACATTCCCTAGTTCACATCATGCAAATGGACCAAACTCTGATGTCAAAAGAAAAAAGGTGCACACCAAAAGCGCTATTGTGAAAGCACCCAAAGCTGCATAGGGGTTAAGTATAACTTTGTGAATGGCACACATTCAAAATCCAGGAAAATGTTATGCTTCTACAGGAACAGAATCAATGCAGGGTGACCCATAAATCAGTAAGTCACGCTACCCAGTGTGATTCTGTTCTGTTGGCCCAGCAGGGCTTCTGCTGACCATCAGGGCTTTGTTTCAGACTTTCAACAATTTACTGCCATCCTCTACTGACTTGACTTCACATGACCTCGCATGCTCATTGGGGCAGTCTGAACTGCAGCCAGGTTAAAGACCACTGTGCCATGGAAGGGGCCCTGCATGACAGGCAGACTTCAGATCCCCCACAGAGTGACCAAAAAAAAAGCTAGGCAGACAAACATATGTGCATGAGCACACACACACTCACAGAGAATCTTGGAGCCTGCGGAGCCACCTGGCCAGACAGGCTGATGGCACAGATTTTGAGTGATCACTGCCTCAGATACTGACAGCTCCAAGGGGAAACAAACCAACACCCCCAGGGGTGCACTGCACAAACAGCCTTATGCTTTCTCTCTTCTGCTTTTAGGAGTCATTAGCCAATATTCCAATTTTGCGAGCGTGGTGCCAAGTCTAAACAATTGTGATGGAATGTCTTGCCACTGTTTATTACACTCTGATAGAAGTTCAATGAAAAAATATGATTGGATCAACTTACTAAGTACCAGAAGAGGAGAGAAGAGAGGAGACAGACTGATAAGATGAGAGGGGAGGACAATAAGAGAGAGAAGAAGAGAACACAAGATGAGACAAGAGAAAAGAAGAGAGAAGAGATGGCGAGATGAGAATAGATGAGAACAGACAAACTGAAGAGGAGAAGAGAGAAGAGGAGACAGAAAAGAGTGATGAGACAAGATAGTATGATAGGAGAGAAAGGAAGAGAAGAAAAAATGACAATGTGAAGAAACGCAAGGATAAATTGAGACAGAACAGAGAAGACAAGATGAGGGGAAAGGATAGAAAACAATAATGAAAGAGCAAAAGTGAAGAAGAGATGACAAAAAACCGAGAAGAGACAAAGACGAGATGAAACAAGAGGTGAAGACGAGAAGAGACAAGAACAGAGGAGAGACTAAAAGAAATGAGAGAATATTTGACAAAAGGCAGACTGAGATAAGATGAGCAGTGAAAACAAATGACAAGAGACAAGAACAGAGCAGATGAGACAATACAAGACAAGATGAGAAGTGGAGAAGAACAGAAGATGAGACAAAAGAAAAAAAGAGAGGAGAGGCGAAAACTAGAGAAAGACAAGAACAGAGGAGAGGAGACGATACACAATGAGAGAAGATCAGAAAAAAGACAAACTAAGACAAGATAAGCAGTAAGAGACAAAGAGAAAAGACAAGATAAGATTAGAAATGAGGAAAACTGAGTTGAGACAAGACAAGGGGTGAAGACAAAATGAGAAAGAGAAGATGAGATGAGATATATAGGGGTGTTGAAATTAATCGTTTATATGATGCATCACGGTGTGGATGTGGGCGATTCTGCATCTATGCAGTAATAGATTCAAATAGCTTTATTGCAAATAGCCCACTGACGTTTGTCTGATGTCATTCGTCACATACAAGCTTCTCACACTAGGTTAAAATGGCGGAAAGAGACGAGACACAAACGAGTAATAAAATGCAAGTGCATTTGTGTGCGTGCGTGCGTGCGAGTGTGTAAGCGTTATTGGAACTTAAAGGGGACATATCATGAAAATCTGATTTTCCATGTTTAAGTGCAATAAAGTTTTATATATTTCCATGTTTAAGTGCCTAGAAAACGTGAAAAAGGACAACCCAATAACTTTCTTTTTGCAACTATGTAAAAAAAACCCTTGTGACGTAGGAAGGAGATCTTATTATATCACCGCCCCTTAATCTGCATTGTTTCCACACATGGTGCCGCCATTTTGTTTTCGCAAGCAAAAACGGTGTACCAGTTCTAAGACCGTGGCAAAAGTTTGATTAAAGCATGCTAACTGTTCTGTCATTGGCTGCACAGAACACTATTTAGAGTCTTGTTAGCTTGGATAGCCTGCAAGTTGACCCTGGATTGCTAAAAAAGGAGCGTTTCTGTCCAAACGATATTTTGGAAAAAATACTAGACCAATCACAGCATGTGATAGCAATCATAAAATGTTAGCTTTGTGTGTTGCTCTGTTTGGCAAACAGGTACGCCATGTATAGTGGGCATCCATTGTGCATAAAAGATTGACATGACAGCACATGCTAGTTGATGAGTTACATCACCTCCACAGCAACTACATAAATTTATCCACTAACCATTCAGAAATGTCCAGATGCATTCTTAAAGATGTAACTTCTTCCTGAGTCTCTCTATCAATGCCCGACTCCAATTTGAACAATGTAAGGCTGAACACTGACGATCGTCATTTTGGCTGCGTGAGATTCTCCAGCTTTGTTGTTGTTGAGCAGAGACTTAGGGTGCGTTCACACTTGGCATGTTTGGTTTGATTAAAATGAACCCTGGTGCGATTGCTCTGTTAGTGCGGTTCATTTGAACGTGTGAATGCTGCCATTCGAACTCTGGTGCGCACCAAACAAGCGGACCAAGATCGCTGAAAAGGTGGGTCTCGGTCCGCTTCCAAACGAACTCTGGTGGGGTTCGAATGATATATGAAAGCAACGAACCAAAAACAGGAAGATGAGACCCTAAAAAGGACAGAGTCTTCAGGCATATCGTTTTTTTCTCGCATAGTTGCCCATCACAGGCATCAGACGCGTCTCCACGCAGCAGAACGTTTGTGTGTGTGACGGATGGATTCCCGCCACTGTTTTGACTACTTTACACATTTTATAAGCTCTTTATGAGTTCCCAGCTGGCCAAAATACCATCATATGCAGGCTACACGAGCGCATTTACCTCAGCACACAGCATTGTTTTGGATGTTCGGTAAGTTCCGTCTAAAAATAGGCAATGCGTTATAAGATCCGATGGATCAGGTTGTGAATGTATCCCTATGCCTTTAGATAAAATTGCCAATCTGAATGCTAATCAGACCAGGACTGTTTTTTTTCCTTTTTTGTCCGGACCAAACAAACCGAACTACAAGTGTGTATGCACCCTTATATTACATCTTGTGAAAAGGGGCATTATAGGTCCCCTTTAAGAACACTACTTGACAGTTTAATTCGCTTTTAAGGCCCTATAATACACCCGGTGCAATGCGCCGCAAGGCGCAGTGCAAGTATGTTTGCTAGTTTGCTTCCGGCGCTGTTCGCGTTTACCCGTTCAGTGCCACGTCCTTAAATTAGTAAATGCAGTTGTGCCAGTTAGTGCGCCCATGGGCGTGCTGGTCTAAAAAAGAGGTGTGTCCAGGCGCATTGCTATTTTAAGGAGCTGAAAATAGACTGCGCCATAGACCAACTTAAACTTGGTCTAAAGTCTAAAGTCAATGGCGCAATATTTTTTTGTTAGAGCGCGTTGGTAGAAACTGTGCCTCTGGGCGCGTCCACAGTGCGCGTTGACTTTTGCTTATTACACACAGGGATACGCATCACACAAACATGCCAAATATTAAAAACAAAAGGATTACAGTGTAAAAGAATATTATTGTGTAGGCTACATAAATATAAAAATGTAAAGATGAAAAGTCATTGCGTGTATTAGAATTAGGCTACCTATTTTCAATTCAGCCTATTACTACTTATAACGGACACAATCACTGCTAATTCATCCCACGCCTTCTTCACCTCGGGAAGCTTTGCTGGATTCCTGCTTGTCCCGTAGATGATCTGCTCGCGCGCTTTAACTTCGCGCACAAGCAGATCAGTTTCTCTACGCTTGAAAAGCATTCAGCTTTTCCGCCAACAAATTCCGCCATGTAAATAGCAATCGCTCTTAAAGGGAATGGGAGATGACACTCCGATTGGTTCATTGAACGTTACGCCCATTACTCATTAAGAGAATAGGGACAACTCATTTCAAAAATGCACCCTGGCGTACAGACCGTTTTTCCGTTGTTAAAATAGCAAAAGTGGATTTGGACACGCCCTGAGTGCACCTGCGCACTTTGCGTTTAGATCGTTAAAATAGGGCCCTTAGTATTTATTGTTTATTAGTTCTAAATGCTTCTGTGGTATGCTGTGTTCAGACTTACATTTTGTTTGATGTTTGCTATATTCAGGAAGTGAACTTTCTTGGAGTAGATAAAATAAGTTCATATATCTGACTGCTAAATGTAGCCATGTGCACTAATATTGAAAATTGATGCATCACGACACATTGTGGAATCGAAATGAATCGTTGACAGGATAATAGTTAATCGTCATGAATAATGGATAACAGTGAATCGTCATGAAACCAGTGACAATTCACACCCCTAATGAGAGAAGAGGTAGAGACTAAAGAGAAGAGTCCTGTCCTGTGCTGCTCCCTAGAGAACTGAGGATCATAATGAGCAGTGACATCCTCAGTATCTTCCCACAACACTTCAATTACATTCATTAAGGGTTAATCAGTCCTCTGTTACCTAATAAGAGCAGGTGGGATGTTACATGTGCCTGAGCAGTCGCTTGGAAACATCTGAAGCTCTACTGATGCAGTGCAGTGCTCTTGAAAGAAACAGCTCTTTTTTGGCAAATTGTCACATGGTTAATTGCACATAGAGTCCAGGGATAATTAAGCAGTAGCATCTCAACTAGATGAGCTATTTTGATGACATTCAAAGCATGTTCTCACCTTCCTACTACAACATAAAAACCAAAGAAAAACACAAAAACAAACATCCTTAAAGGATACTGCATAATAAGAACAGTACATAATAAGAACAGTAAAAAAAAAAAAAAAAAAAGTACAAAAAAGTAGATTCTGTTAAAATATTCTATGCACACATCACTTGTAGCATTGGGAATTGTGGCTGAACAATACTGAACACGGTGTTAAACAAAAGAACCTTATTTTTTACTAGCTAGAGTCTTATAGAGTTTTATATTAGCATCCTGTCCTACAAAGCAAGTGCTTGACTGTCTAATTTTAATGAAATAGGATAACCAAGACTGCATTTCAAACATTTAAAGAGTTTCTAAATAAAAAAAGGTAAAGTGCAATTTATCAATGTTAAAATATTTAATCCCAAAACAATACATGGTGCAGATTCTGCAGAAACAAATACGAGTATGTCACTGGGGAACAATGGCAGACAGTGGGAGTGTTCATGAAACTTGGTTGCAAATAATCATTATTTAGCATTATTCTGGTTCAATTTACTGGTAGATTATGGTAACTACATCATTTTGTGAACAAAAGGGCTTTTTTCTCCATTCATTGATGGAAGCTACTCTATAAAATTCTCTAATATTTCATTATGTCATTGTAGATATTTCACCAGTCCCCAGTTTTTGAAAAGCTCTTAAAAGCATGAAATAGCGATAGCTGAACAACTGCCATTGAGATGAATGGGAATGCTAATGGCTTGCTTTTTGTTATTATAGACCTTGTCTCTAGTGGTGCAGAAATTACATACTGCACCCTAAAAAAAGCAATATTTGTGATCATAAGGAAGCTACAAATAATTTATCATGATTGGTTCAAAAATCTTTAGCACAACAGTTATCAAGCTGTCATTTTTTATTATTATTATTAAGCATTATTATGCAAACATCAGTGCTCTGTAATCACAGAACTGAATACTAACAAACCCACAGTGCATTTCACTTCTTGCTTTACAGAAGCGTCGCAGAGACAAGAGACGTGTTCTTCCTTCAGCATTTCATCTAAGACATAAAAGCTATTATTTCCTATCAAGCACACGAGGGGTAAAGGCCAACATCCCACCCCTTATTTTTTATAATATTTCTACAGACAAGAAGCTTCTCTCATAGCTCTCCTTCTGATGAAGGTTTGCAGTAATCCTTGAATCTGTCCGCCTCCCATTGAGAAAAGTTATTTAAAAATACACTGTACTGCACTCAGCAGGAAGTGCCCCAGATTAGAGGGGCCTTTAACAACGATGACCTGGACACATACCCATTCATCATGAATTTTGAAACCCAAGAAAAGCCCGACAGGAACACCTCAGATACTAGACGCAGCTCTTGTCCAGCAACAGAGATCATTATTTGGTTCCAAAGTTGCCTACCTAACATTAGACAGAATTGTAAGGCACCACAGACTTGTTCCAAACAGAAGGCAGCATTGCATGTATCCTTCACGAATTATGCAATCCCAGAATACATTGTAAAAAGCTCAGAATCTTTTTTGATTGTAAATTCTTTTTATATAGAATATATATAATATAGAATGTTTATATAGAATGTTGACTATGCTATGGCACAATAGGGCAGCACAATTAATCGAATTTCTAATCATGCTTCTGATTACGGATGCCACGAGCACCCACCATTTTTAAAAAGCCGTATACACAGCCTATATATTTACTCCACGAACTAACTCTACAAACATGGAAAACAGTGATAGATGGACATCTCAGCCTTATGCTAGGAGAAAATCCAGCACGACTGTGAGCAGCCCAAGCGAAACATGATTTTGTATTTCTGCTCAGCAAGGGACATTGGGCATTAGCCACACAGCAATACTTTTTCATATACTGTCTACTTTTTTTTGTATAACAGTTCTGTCTAATAACGTATTAGACAGGACTGTTAAACAGATTGTAAACTAATGAAGACGGCTCAGGATCTGGCTGAGCTGTTCTCATCGCCGTAGACATAAAAGTCTGCTGCGCCGTCAAAATAAGTCACAACAACAAGCACAGTTTATGTCACTTCAGAGTTCCTACTGGCGGTGCGAATGCAACAAGGAAATGGCCCATGTGTTTATTTTTTTTTTTTATTATTATTTAAAGATAAAACCAAACGAATGTACAGTTGACATTTGAGAAGTAATGCTATAGAAAAGCAATAAACAAAATTTTATTTTTATATAAGAATCTGGCATGCAGTTGCTTCAAACAATCGTAGAAAGCTATTCAAAACATCATTCAATGTAAATTGTGAAAATCGCAACTAATAATCGCAATTACAATTTCAAGGGAATAATCGACAATTATGATTTTTGTCATAATCATGCAACCCTATTAGACAGTATGGAAGCTTGTTTTCACCATGGAAGAAAACTCACAACTGCAACTTGAAAACTTGCAATCGTGAGTTGTAAAGTTAGAATTACGAAATATAAACTCGCAATTGCGAGTTACAAGTTTATATCCCGCAATTCTGCCTTTTTTTCTCAGAATTTTGATATATAAACTTGCATTTGTGAGTTATAAAGTCAGAATTGTGATCTTGCAATTGTAGGCAAGTTTCCATAGCAGTGATTATCAATATAAATTAAAAATCCTACTTACTATATGTCAAAAAGACTGACGCTCAATGAATTCATAATAATCAGCTTATGAGAAAAGGTGTTTAAAACTGGTGAAAATTAAATTCACAAATGAAGATCTATGTGGACCTATAACTACTTTTTTTTTTTTAAGATTTTAGGTTAAAATTTATAAATATTCTTTTATAAATATTTTGATGTTTTGAACTGGAAAGTATGTATAAAAACATATATATATCCAAAAAAGCAGTTGCTGATGTAGATGGTAGACATCCTTTTAAAAGACATACTAGTTGCTTAAATCCATTATTTAAGCAGCTACAAATGAAAGGACAGGCATCTACAATAGCTAAAGAACTCTGTGAACATAAACAATGGATGGTGTAATTCTTGCCCATGATTACAAGTTATTCCTTTCACAATGTACTTCTTTCAGTAACTGCATGTTTGCACAATGTTCAGAGTTTTGTGGTTACCTTGAATGTCATCAGATATGCAACGGTCTAGGGAAGTGGGAGTGTGTCGAGATTGACTGTGTGAGTTTTTTGTGTAAGCGAGGTCTAGTCTGTGGATCTTTGAGTGGTTAAGGATGCAAACAAATCTTTAGCTCTGTTTTTGACCAGGGTTAGTTTGACCTGCCAGCTGGAAATGCAAGGTCTCAGAGATAAACATTCAACTGAACCCACCGACTCCACTCTACAATCTCAGTGAGACGCTTTTGTTTACCTTGTACCTTGTGGTATCCTAACTGAAAAGGAACCTCACAAGTTTCTGATTTAAAATGCACCAGCAACTCAATGGTCAATGGTTTCTCAAACATACCATAAGTACATTGTAAAAATTGGCAATGTGCAATTGTTACTTTCAAGAAACCTTTTCTCAACTTATGGTTTTATTACTTTCATTCTCTCTACATCTGTACAATGCACCACCAATGGATCTCTTATATAAATTCTAGTGTGTAGTTGCTAATGCTCAGTTGATTAACAAAGAGTCTGACTTAACAAAGAGTTAATGACTCTATACTATAATAATCTCAATAGAAGCAGCACACTCAAATACTGGGTGAAATACTGAATTTAATTAGATTATACTTTTAGTATTACATAAACCTTAAATCCAGCCACCATCTTGAAAATCGTCAGTGTGCTCTTTGAAATGCATTCTGGGATCACCTTGTTTGCAAATGATAGATACTCATTCAGTACAATTCTGATGTTTTTTTCTCTTATAAAACACCATATTTTACTACCTACTGTTTGGAACACACTTGGAGCACATCTTTGATGCCTAAAAATGCTGTCTAGGTAGGTGAATCCCTAGTTTTTAGAACAGAGCCATAATTTAGAAAGGCCATTCCACCAAAACTTTCACACTTAAAAATGTTCATGAAGACATTTTAAGACATGTTTTTCATAAAAACACCCACACCTCTCATGCGTCCAGCAAGCATGTTTGAGCTTCCATTTACCATATTCGTGCTTTGTATGTGCGTTGATGTTTATATGTGAATAAAGGCTTAAATTTAATCTGTTCATCATATAAAGTGTTTGTTTCTCTTCAGAAAACTTGGATTAAACCATTATTATAGATTACTTTTATGATGTCTTTATGAACTTTTTGAAGTGTCAAAGGTTTGGTGGAATGGACATTTGATAGAGGGACGAAATTCTTTTAGGTTTCATTAAAAATATCTTCATTTGTGTTTTGAAGATGAACAATTGATGACAGAATTTTCATTTTTGTGTGATTTGTATGATTTAAAGGTGCCATAGAATGGAAAATTGAATTTACCTCAGCATAGTTGAATAACAAGAGTTCAGTACATGGAAATGACATACAGTGAGTCTCAAACTCCATTGTTTCCTCCTTCTTATATAAATCTCATTTGTTTAAAAGACCTCCGAAGAACAGGCGAATCTCAACATAACACAGACTGTTATGTAACAGTTGGGATCATTAATATGTACGCCCCCAATATTTGCATATGCCAGCCATTCAAGGCATTAGACAAGCCAGTATTAACGTCTGGATCTGTGCACAGCTGAATCATCAGACTAGGTAAGCAAGCAAGGACAATAGCGAAAAATGGCAAATGGAGTGATAATAACTGACATGATCCATGATAACATGATATTTTTAGTGATATTTGTAAACTGTATTTCTAAATGTTTCGTTAGCATGTTGCTAATGTACTGTTAAATGTGGTTAAAGTTACCATTGTTTCTGTATTCACGGAGACAAGAGCCATCGCTATTTTCATTTTTAAACACTTGCAGTCTGTATTAATGCATAAACATAACTTCATTCTTTATAAATTTCTCCAACACTGTGTAATGTTAGCTTTAGTCACGGAGTACTATCAAACTCATTCAGAATCAAATGTAAACATCCAAATAAACACTATACTCACATGATCCGATGCATGCTTGACGAACACTTTGTAAAGATCCATTTTGAGGGTTATATTTGCTGTGTGAACTTTGTTTATGCTGTTTAAGGCAGTCGCGAGCTCGGGGGCGGGGAGTGCGAGGAATTAAAGGGGCAGCAGCCTGAATCGGCGCATATTTAATGATGCCCCAAAATAGGCAGTTAAAAAAATGTATTAAAAAAAATATATATATGGGGTATTTTGAGCTGAAACTTCACAGACACATTCAAGGGACACCTTACACTTATATTACGTCTTGTGAAAACGTGTTCTATGGCACCTTTAATTATTTTTGTTAATCCTGAAGAGAGACACTGGTTGATAATCATTAGTTAGACATTACCAAAATGTAGTTTTTTCCTATTTTATTTTATTCTTATTTATAATAAAACAATTTGTGAATCAGAGGCTGTTCTTTGAAGTTATTCAAACCTAGGATCCTCAATTACCTAGTATATGCTAGGTAGTTCGGTTGATCGGTAAAAGTCATTTTAACAGAAGTCTAAAAATGTATGTTTTGTAAAATTTTGGACGGATTCTCCCAACCACCCGCATGCGAAAACTCGATGGTTCTGCACAAATTGCTTAAGCTGTGTGACATGTTAGCTTCAAAACTAAGAAATTTCACCAAAAGATGTCAACTTTGAGGCACTATTCATTTTGTACCTACATTCTTCAATTAAAGGATTAGTTCACTTTCAAATAAAATTTTCCTGATAATTTACTCACCCCCATGTCATCCAAGATGTTCATGTCTTTCTTTCTTCAGTCGAAAAGAAATTAAGGCTGTTGATGAAAACATTTCAGGATTATTCTCCTTATAGTGGACTTCAGTGGCCTCCAGATGCTTGAAGGTCAAAATTACAGTTTCAGTGCAGCTTCAAAGAGCTTTAAATGATACCAGATGAGGAATAAGGGACTTATCTAGCGAAACGATCGGTCATTTTCGAAAAAAAAAAAAATATGTTTTATATAAACAAATGATCGCCTTCCAAGTGGTTCCACCAAAACTGCACTTTTGTATTCTTCAAAAAGCTTATGCTGAATGTCCTACGCCTTCCCTATTCTACTTACGCTTTTTAAGCTTTTTGAAGAATACGGAAAGCAGAAGCGATCATTTGTTTATAAAGCATATACATTTACATTTTTTTTAGAAAATGGCCGATCGTTTCTCTAGATAAGAGCCTTATTCCTCGTCTGGGATCATGTAGAGCTCTTTGAAGCTGCACTGAAACTGTAATTTTGTAATCTTCAAGTGTTTGGAGGCCACTGAAGTCCACTATAAGGAGAATAATCCTGGAATGTTTTCATCAAAAACCTTAATTTCTTTTCGAATGAAGAAAGAAAGAAAGACATGAACATCTTGGGTGACATGGGGGTGAGTAAATTATCAGGAAAATTGTATTTGAAAGTGGACTAATCATTTAATGTAAACTTTATAGTTACCTACACAGTGTGTAGTAGAATATCGGATATCAATAAAACACATTGTCAAATTATATTTGAAAGGATTATTGCCATCCCATATACATCAGATTATATTTTACAAACTAATATATATATATATATATATATATATATATATATATATATATATATATATATATATATATTTTTTTTTTTTTTTTTTTTAATAGTACTTATCTGTATTTAAATGTCAGAATCATAGAAAAACATCACGAGCGCTGAGCATGTCCATCTCGAACATAGATTTAAATTTAGCAGTTAATAACATGACACACTGAACACTCTAATCACAACGGTGTGATTGTACACTTCAAAGCGTTAATCATCAAATGTAAAAATATTATTTTTTGGAAGCTGCATTCAAATCCATTTGGCTCACAAATCTGAGAGGGCATGTGAATGGGCATGACACCTCGGCTTCAACACAAACACTCTGAACACACAGACCTAATTATCACTCCTCCTTCACGTCTTTTCAGCTATTTTTTTTATAGTTGAAGTCCACAGTAACTTATCCAGCTATATATACTGTAGAATCTATTTAGAAGATGTATGTCATTTGAGATCTCCTGTCTGCCAATCTGTCTGCCTAACCACCTTAGTCAATCTCATAACGGCATGTTTCATTAGCAAAGTCTCAGTCAGGGCAGATGTTCATCTACCCCCTGCCGTTTGCCACCTGCTTCAGCCACCATCAGTCCAGAGGTGGCTTCACACGTGCCTCGTATCTCCAGCCGTCACTGTGACAGAAAACCACAGGCCCACATCTATCTTTACCCTATATTTCTCAGTAGGCCATGATGATCTAACTGCTGCTAGGCTTTTATGCTTTTTAAAGTTCATAAGGTGATTTTTAAAGTACATTTTTATAAGATATTCAAATTCTATCAGATAAAAACTGCCATCTGAAGCTAAATTAATACATTTTAATACTTGTTGGGGTATAATTGCGCCTTAGGAAGGTAAAAGGGTTGAAGGAAATAGGTTTGAGAATTTTATGTTTGTATTTGACTTTACAAATTTGAGGTCATGAAACTAAAAGATGCTTATTAGAATGGGAATTTACATGTGGTGCTTCTACAAAAATATCAACTGTAGAAAAATGTCACATTAACACACAGTACAAGCTGGCACCAGCTAGTCATGGTTAAAGTTGAGTATATGAAGGACAACAAATGACCCAGCTGGCTTTCATTTTATATTATTAATAAACAATGCAAGGCCAAGGTAAGAAGTGCTTGCTGCAGTTTTTAGTTTAATGAACCAGAAAATACTGTTACTGTTCGTAATAAATGCATCAGCATATGTTACTTTTGTGGTCCAGTTTGAGGGTGTAGCTTTATTTATTACAAGTTTTTTGATCTGAAATACCGATTTGATGGCCTGTTGGGGACAGTTTTATGAGATGTGGCTCACAGAGAATTACACACGCCAGACTTATACTGCCATTAGTTGAGATCATTAACTTCTGTTCTGGGGTAGATTTGTGCCAGTGACATTTGCAGAGGCAAAAGGCAAAAGTGAACTAACTCCAAATCATTAATAAAACAAAATCAATCTTGAAGACAAATATGGAAAAACTATACTAAATACCAATAAGTCAGTGCTTGTTTAAAAAAAAAGACACATTAATTGTAACTGCATGGAAAGACAAACAGGACAATTCTTCAAAATTTTCCTTGTGTTCCTTTAAAGTTGCACAGCTTGTGATTCTGAGCTCTGATGACCCATATGTAAGTGCTCTTCCCTTTGTAGTAAAAGCCTTGTGCCTGTGAGGTGGTGGGTAGGGCGGCTTGGCCAACAGGAAATAAATTGTTCAGGCTTTGGGCTTGGGCAGCCCTTTCATCGGCCACTGACCTCACTCTGTTAACCAGCTGGAGCTGCAGTGAGGCTGTAATTCCCTAATAAGGACGTCTATACCTCCCTGCAAACCCTCTGAACACTAAATTTGAGTGAGGGGGAGGCCTGGCAGCTGGCCGATTCCCCAAATTCCCATAATCCTTTAGTACGGCTCCTGACTCCACAGCTAGTGTTCAATCCATTCTCTGAATTTAGAGTGTGTTTATAGTAGAGGAGAAAGGGATCAGCTATTAAAGGCAAGTGGTTAAAAAGGAGATAAGGAGTAAAAGAAGAGACTTGGGTGATGGAATCTTGTCACCACAATATCTTGTTTTTTTATGGAATTGTGCAGTATTTATTATAAACAGTATCTGTGCACATCATCATTATTACTTTTTTAACTTGAAGTGACATCTCTTCCCTGATGACGTATTTACCTGTCACTCACATGAGATCGACCAATAGCAAACCACAACCATACAAACAATTCCTGATGGAAAAAATCAAGTCCCACCCTACATTTTTTCTTGTTCGAGAAGCTTGTGACTTTTTTCTCAAAATTGTCAGTTTACATCTCATAATTCTAACATTTTTCTCAGCATTTTGAAATGTAAACTCGCAATTCTGAGAAAAAAAATTCCTCAGAATTTAGTATATTATACTTTATGACTTGCAATTGCAAGTTATATCTCACAATTCTGACTTTGTTTCTCATAACTGCGATATCCCGCTGTTATATTATATATATATTTATTGATTTTATAACTCGCAAACCACAACCATCCAATCAATTCCTGATGGAAAAATTCAAGTCTTTCAAGGAGTGAAAGAAGAGATTTGGGTGATGAAATCTTGTCACCACAAAATCTTTTTTTTTTTTTTTTTTTTTGGGAATATTGCACTATTTATTATAAACGTTACCTGTGTACGTCATCATTATTTTACTTTTTTTAATAAATGCGCACTTATAATCTTTAATCAAAATAGCTTCCTCTCCCTCTTGAAGTGGCATCTCTTTTCGTCTCTGATGACGTTTACCGGCATGAGGGCGGGGCAACCTGTCACTCACATGAGATCGACCAATAGCAAACCACAACCATACAACCATACAACCATCCAAACAATTTCTGGTGGAAAAAAATCAAGTCCCACCCTGCATTTTTCTTGTTCGAAAAGCCATTTCACAAGGATATACTGTATATGGAAGCTTGTTTCCGCCAAGAATATATATTCCGAAGCTTGTGACTTTTTTCTCAGCATTGTGAGATATAAACTCGCGATTCTGAAAAAAAAAAAAGTCTTTTTTTCCCTTATATTGGACTTTAAATGTCAGAATTGTGAGTTTATCTTGCAATTCTGACTTTATTTCTTGCAATCGCGAGTTAATATCCCGCAAATTTTGACTTTATAACTCGCAAACCACAACCATCCAACCATCCAATCAATTCCTGACATTTGTCAGTTTATATCTCACAATTCTGACTTTATTTTCCGCAATTGCAAGTTAATATCCCACAATTTTGAAAAGCTTCAATAGATATACATAACAGGGAAGAGAATATTATTGCAAATTCAAAGTTATGTCATGAAACTCTAGATGCGCAGGCTAATAGGTCCTTAACTCAACGTTCTCGTAATCACATTATCTATAGGACACAGATGATTGGTTCCTGCTCTATTAATAGCCAATGAACTTGCATGCTCAATCTTCAAATACATGAGTAGAAATTGTCTTAGCAGTGCAGCGTGCTTTCAGAAACCCTCCACCTTCCCCAGCTCCACCTGTATAGATTTGCTATGGCTAATTCATGTACGTTATATTGTACAGCAGCAGCATGTCTTACTTGCTCACAGCATCGTGTCATGTGTGTATTGGCAGTAGCAAGTCCCGTACTTGCTCTGCAGCAGCAGAAGCGTAGCAGATCTCTTCCGCCAAGACCAAACATATCAACATTGTCATACCCATTACCATACTAAACACTCCGAGAGTTGTCATGACAGAACTTCCGTTTCATGCCGACTTTAAAAAGTGCTCTTTCTGCAGAGAGACGTTTAGGTGAATGTCATAAACCTGACGTCTTTCTAAATGTTTCGTTAGCATGTTGCTAATGTACTGTTAAATGTGTTTAAAGTTACCATCGTTTCTTACTGTATTCACGGAGACAAGACTGTTGTTATTTTCATTATTAAACACTTGCAGTCTGTATAATTCATAAACACAACTTCATTCTTTATAAATCTCTCCAATAGTGTGTAAAGTTAGCTTTAGCCACGGAGCACAGCTTCAAGCTCATTCAGAATCAAATGTAAACATCCAAATAAATATTATACTCACATGATCCGACACATGCATGCAATATGCATGATAAACATCTTGTAAAGATCCATTTGAGGGTTATATTAGCTGTGTGAACTTTGTAAATGCACTGTATTATAGTCAAGAGCTCGGGGGAAGGGAGAGCGCGATTTAAAGGGTCCGCAGCCTGAATTGGTGCATAGTTAATGATGCCCCAAAATAAGCAGTTAAAAAAATTAATTAAAACAAATCTATGGGGTATTTTGAGCTGAAACTTCACAGACACATTCAGGAGACACCTTAGACCTATATTACATTGTGTAAAAACTGGTTCTAGGGCACCTTTAAATGAACTGTTTTTCAAATATTTTTACTGAAAATCAAACGCGACACCACAGCGGTTGATCTCGATTTATGAGAATCAGGCCCTGCTTACATTGTGTCCACCCATCCGCTGAGAAGCAGAGAGAATACTGGTACTCTGGTCCTGCAAGTGAACCTTACACAAAGAGCGAGCCACAAGCACAAACCCTTTTAATGCAAAATAAATCAAAAGTGACTTTGAGGTAGGGCTATAAATCAGAGGGTTTGGGTTGTGTACAGATGGGTGAGCCTAACACTCGCTTTGAGAAGACACTCAGCATGTGTGTTTGAGTGTGTATAGGTATATTTATGTATGAGGGAGTGTAGCTGTACATATGTGTGACTGAATAAGTGTGTATGATCTTTTAGACCCCAAAGGGGTGAAACTGCTGGACATTTTGATGTTGCTGATTGTAATGTATAACAAGTTTCTACCTTACAGCAGTGCAGCCAATGTGTGTGTCTGTCCTTGGAAACGTGTTTGTGTTTAGACTGTGGACAAAGTTTGTTTGGACTATATTCTGCCAAAATCTGTTACTGTGTTATTTATGATTGCAATGATTCCTTATAAGGTTTTAGCTGCTAACATGATTTAATAAACCTATTAAATACCTAATGGTAATAATATTTTATAAATGTTTAGCCATTTCATACCACTAACTAAAAAGGAACTAAACGTGCCAACAGTATTACCATATTTGCCCTGCCATGTTTTCTTTTAAATAGTATATGAATCTGGTATATGAATAAAGTATATGAATATGGTAATAATTCAGGATCTACAGGTAAGTGTACATCAAAGCATTTTGGTATTTTATTTTTTTTTATATCTGATTTCATTATTGCACTGAGGTACCATCACAGTACTTTTTGTAGGGTACCTGCAAGTATAAAAAAAATACAATAAATATTAATTAAAAAAAAAAAAAAAGTTTTGGAGAATGTAGTTTATTTATGCTTTGCAGCACAGTATATCTCACTTACTCACTATTTGAAAGATTGCTGGGCATAATAAACATTGCACCATCACAGAAATTAAAGAGTTAGTTCACCCAGATGTACACGTAGATACTGAATAATTACCATATTCATAATATACTATAGTATTTACTTAGTATTCCACCATATTTCAAAAAATACATGGCAGGGTAAACATGGTCATACCTTTCGGACATTTTTAGCACTCTTGTAATGGATAAACATTCATAAAATATTACTATCTTCAGGTGTTTAATAAATCCATCAAATCATGCTAACAGCAAAAAGCCTTATAAGGAATAATTTAAGTCATAAATAACACAGTAGCAGATTTTAACAGAATATTGTCCAAACAAGATTTGTCCACAGTCTAAACACAAATGCATTTTCAAACACACATACACAAGCATGAATCATTTGCATATTTTAGCCATGTTGGTACCTAGTCCAAATACCAAAGGTATTTTTGGTTATTGTCAAAAGTGATATAGGATGACTTACTTTGGCTGCTCCGATCTGCTCTTTCCGGAATCTTTCCAAGGGTGTGATTAGAACATCATCCGCATTCTGTATCTGCAATCAATGAAGCATATAGATGTAAGGTTTTTCATGAGAAAACACTCTTCATTAAACTACATTAAATTCTGTGAAGTTCACAGCTTTAATTAAAGTTAGAAGGTTCATGCAGCATTAACGCCGAAGGCTGAGAATTTTAAAAAGCTCACCATTATGAGCAAATTTGTGGTGTGAGTTTACATTTCTGCAGCAGGCTTGTGAGAACATTCACACCAACACTTCAGAACAGCAGTAATGATTAGTGTGATAGAATTTCATTCATCAGTATTCATTTAATGAGAATTCCAGAGAAGACTGCAGCAGTTCACTCCACGGACTATTAAAATGAGGAAAATGAGCAATAATACAGACATTGTGAATTCGAGCAATAAAGAAATAAGAAAATGGCTTTTGTTTTAAACGGGCCATGAAACACACCAGTATTGTCAGAGCTGAGAGAAATATGGCCATCAACGACCAGAGAATGAGTTTTATGTGCCCAGATACCGTAGGCATGCGTTTGAAAGCTGAAATTTGTCTCTATACTGTATATTTGTGTTTGCTGTGGGTATCATAGCGTACCCTCGAAAAGACCCTCGTGACTCACACTCTTTCCAGCCTCACGGAGATAACAAGTGATTGCGTCCGTCACATTTACAATAATGATGCTGCTATGCTGTTCTGGGTATTTGCAAGGTACAGTAGTTGATAGGACATTGATAGGACAGGTTGTTGCTAGTGCATTGCTAGGGTGCTGTGTGGATGGTCACTCAGGCTTTAACAGGATGTTGCTAGGTGGATGCTATGGCTGCTGGCATGTTGACATAGCTAGAATGTTGTGAGGCAGTTGCTAATGTGTTTTGGGTGGTTGCCGGGGTGTCTTAGGTGGTTGCTAGGGTGTTGTTACTACGTGGTTGTCATAGTATTCTGATTGGTTGCTAAGGAATAGCTAGAATGTTATGACTAAATGTTGCTAAGGCACTCAAGAATTCACAGGTTTTGCAAGGATGCTGCTTGGTTGTTGCTATGGTGCTTTGAGTGGTTGCTGGCATGTTGTAAGTAAATGGCTGACAGGGTGTTGCTAGGACGTTGTGATGGGGAATGTTACTTGGTGGTTGTCATGGTGTTCTGACTGGTTGCTAGGAAATAGCTTGGGATGTTGTGAGGTGATTGGTAATGTATTTTGGGTGGTTACTAAGGCATTGCCTTAGGGGTCACTAAGGTGATGCTAGGATGTTGCTAGGTGGATGCTATGGCTGCTGGCATGTATTATAAATATTATATTATATTATATTTTATTATTCATCTCTAAATATAAAAAAAATGAAACATTTTAGTGTAAATGTAAAAAAGGACACAATAATATATAAGCTGCATCAAAGCAGCAAATATTCTAGGTTTTTTTTTTTTTTTTTTTTTTTTTTTTTAATGGCACACACTGCTTACACAATCTTGCTTCAAGTAAATATTTTGCAGTAGATTTTTTTTTGCAGTGCATTGCAACTGCCATTGAGATAAATGGGAATGCTAACGAATAGCTCTCTCTCCAGGTATCATAAACAGGGACAGGGCATAGCTAGGATGTTGTGAGGCAGTTGCTAATGTATACTGGGTTGTTGCTAGGGTGTTGTTACTAGGTGGTTGTCATAGTACTCTGAGTGGTTGCTAGGAATTAGCTAGAATGCCATGAGGTGGTTGCTAAGGCACTTAAGAATTCTCAGGTTTTGCAAAAATGTCACTAGGTTGTTGCTATGGGTGGTTGCTATCATGATTAAACTGGCTGACAGTGTTGCTAGGATGTTATGAGGCAGGTGCTAGAGCGTCTAAGATCATTGCTTAGGTGTTGTTACTAAGTCGTTGTCATGGTGTTCTGAGTGGTTGCTAGGGAATAGCTAGGGATGTTTTGAGATGAGTGTTAATGTATTTTGGGTGGTTACTAAGGCATTGCTAGTGTGCTGTTAGGGTGTTCTGGGTGGTCGCCAAGATGATGCTAAGATGTTGTAAGGTGGTTGCTAGGGTGTTCTCTGGATGGTCACTCATGCTTTGTAAGGATGTAGCTCTGTGGTTGCTATGGTGCTCTTGGTGGTTGCTAGTATGTTCTAAGTAGGGGTGTAACGATACGCTCAGGTCACGATACGGTACGTATCTCGATACGAAGTTCACGATACGATACGTATCACAATATTTTGAACTAAATGAAACTGAAATTCAAACAAGATTTATTAAAAAACATTAACAAATTTCAATAATATTCCTTGTTGTACATACAAGATCACATTTCAATAAAATAAATAAATATAAAATTTTAATAAAAACCTTCTGTATTCAAATTAACAGTTGAATAGGGCTGTCTGTCACTGAAAAAAAATGTTAAATTTAACATGAACTTAGAATTATGAATAGGGGCCGTTCACATATCGCGTCTAAAAATGCGTGGAAGGTGCGGCCGCACCGCTTCTTCTTTCCAAAGTGCTTGGGCTCCCGTGGCGTCGGTCGTTGCTATGCAACCATGAACTGAGCTCTCCAAGAGGATCAGGATGTTTCTGCAAAGGATAAATGATTTCTAGCCCTTGCATTAGTTTTACTACGAGATATATTGATGGAGAGAAGATATAAAAACCACCATGTACAGCTATTATCAGCTGTTCAGCTGAGCTTTTGATGTTTTGTTACGGAAAGGCCATAGCTGATCGGTTGATTCTTGTCACACGACCTGCGGTGCGCTTGCGGCATTCTGAGAAGTTGAGAATTGCATGCGCGTCGATCCCATTATGAGCGCGCCTGCATACATTTGAAAATAATAACTGACTTGCACGCGGAAAAGACGCAATATGTGAACGGCCACACAGAACTTCTAAAAGCAAAGCATCGAAGCGTGTTTTGCTTTTCTGTGAGCACAGCTGTTGCTGTGCACTGCGGTGAAAGAAAGCTACGACTTTTCTCACGCGACCATGCAAGAGACTGACATGAGAAACGTTTAAACCTGCTTGCAAGATTCAATGTGTGCCCGAAACACTTACTGAACTAGAGAGCTGATTGAGACACACCATCTACGATAAATCGTTACACCCCTAATACTTATAGTAATTTAAAAATGTGGTAGCATTGGATCTGGACAGGAAGGATAACTCTGGGAGTCGGTAGGGGTGTGTCGCGATTCTGCCTTCTCACATCGCGATACAGGTTCGTGGACCTCCGTATCGCGATTTCGATTTCATATCGCATATCGTTACAGCCCTAGTTCTAAGTGATTGACAGGACATAGCTAGAATGTTGTAAGGCGGTTGATAAGTGGTTCTTTTGATAGTTACTCAGGCTTTGCAAGGATGTTGCTATGTGGTTGCTATGGTGCTCTGGGTGGTTGCTAGCATGAGGGGTTCTTTTGATGGTTACTCAGGGTCTAATTCACTAAAGGTCAATGGTGCCTCTGCACATGGTTGATGAATTATGAGGTTACATTGGAGTAGGCATGATTATCTTCCTGTAGTGCTCTCTGTTGGGCCAGGTCTGAATCAGCCTACTTTGAAACATACTCCTTATTTCAACAAGCATGTCACAGAGGGGGTTGGGAGTGCTGTCCATGATGTTGTCCAGCAGCTTGGACATCATTCTCTTCTCTACAACCTCCAGATGGTTCCAGCCTTCTCCAATGAAAAAAAAAAAGCCTGCTTTCTTGATGAGGCTTGTTCATCTCCTTGTTACTCCCAGAGCCCCAGCAAACTACAGTGCAGAACAAGGTAGGCTGAAAGAACATGTGCAGCTACACACATTGAAAAAATTTCTCAAGAAGTACATTCAGCTTTGGCCCTGCTTATAGATGAAGTGTCTCAGTGTTGTTTGTTCATTCAAGTCATCAGTGTTAATCACATATATTATCGTATTATATTGTATTATTCTACAGCCCGAGACGTTGGGAAGGCTCCAGCATCCTCACAAACTCTATAAGACAAGTGGTTTGGAGAATGGATGTATATTATATTATATTATATTTTATTATTCATCTCTAAATATAAAAAAAATGAAACATTTTAGTGTAAATAACAATAATATATAAGCTGCATCAAAGCAGCAAATATTCTAGGTTTTTTTTTTGTTTGTTTTTTTGTTTTTAATGGCACACACTGCTTACACAATCTTGCTTCAAGTAAATTTTTTGCAGTAGATTTTTTTTTGCAGTGCATTGCAACTGCCATTGAGATAAATGGGAATGCTAACGAATAGCTCTCTCTTCAGGTATCATAAACCTCCTTGCCCAAAAACATGCAAACATATTAGGTCAGGATGCACATCTGTGTATGTGGAGCAGACCTGCCGTGGTGGTGTGACATGACACTCGGTTTGATTAACAGAGTTATTCTGCGCCGTGAGGGTGTGTGATAAAGCTATAACACAGCACATAATACCTGGTCTAATTTTAGAGAGACCTTTCTCCTCCACCATCTCTGGAGAGTGTCTCCCTCCACCCATAAATCAAGAGAATTGTTTTCATTGTCTCCAAAACCCCTGAAACACACGGTCACCCTCACCTTTGCCTGACAAAGGCACACAAACCTCATCTACATCCAAATGCTTTGTGATTAACCGCAAACCCCAAACCCTGTACCAATTGTATCCATTTCTCATTTCATTCCTTTGTTTTTATTTCAATTTAGGAAGCATCGCTTCATTGGTATTCAAAGACGGAGCCTTGAGCCTTGAACAAAGAATTCTGAAAGCATAACTTTATCAAAAGAATTACTGGTTGGATTAATATTCCAACGCAAGGGAAGAACTGCGATGCGAGCGTCAACCCTGCGGCTAGCGGAGACGATAATGGCTAAATGTGGCTAACTGGAAAGCAACTCAATAAATACTCAAATTTCCAGCTCATTCCCTGATTATTATTTTATGACTGATGAATAAAGCATGTGTATTTGGAACTCTGAATAATTTGTCTGGCCCAAACAGGTCTATGTGTGTGTGTCTTCCTAGGATAATGCTTAGATTTGAAAGGGATCAGATCTATATGATTTTAATGCATGAGCTGAATCGACACCTTGGCTGCAATTTATTACTCGTTTGGAGTGGAACGTCCTCACGGCTGATTTCATACCGCCTTAACTTCCCTAGAAGTAGACCAAAACATCCTGCGATGCAGTGCTCAGACACTGTGACTAATCTGAATCTGAATAACTTGATATCAACAGTGAAGGTTTTCATTGCATTTTTTCCTCTGTAGTTGTAGAGGCAGTTCTCAGAACACTTGACCTTTGGAATTCATTTCGGGATGAGCTGCCATAATCAGCCTTATCTGGAATGGCCTGTCTTCTTGACAGGGCCTTTGAAGAGGGTCTCACCTGTAGGGATCATGTCACTGGAGACATCAAAAAAGGGCTTAAATCAAAAATAATTGCTGTATCACGCAGCAAGTTTATGTAAAACATACATGCAAAGCAAGCTTTTACATTCCACTCATTGGAACTGTTTAATGTACCAAAATAAATCATGCACAAAGGCATGAATATAATGCTTAAAGAACAGAATGTAGGATGTATGTGAAAACTATGTGGGGGAAAAAAAAAACATCTAAAGGAAAAGTGCACAGAAAAACAGTGCATCTGTGAATAAAAATAGATGGGTGATACTTTATGGCTGGATGCCACAGTATTATTCAGATAGGCGTTTCGTTTCCAACATGCACTGTAAGCAGTAGACCAATCACAACAGACTGGGCCATCTGACCAATAAAAGCAGAGTAATCTCTCAGAAAGGAGGGGTTTAGAAAGACTGAATCTTCAAACAAACTGTTTTTAGACTCTTTGAGAAATGAGGTGATATGCAATGTATATTATGAGAAAATGAATGTGTTTTTTTGACCTTGGATGCATGTAAACCTATTGTAGGAGAACTGCAAAATAAAATTAGGAACATTTAAAACAGTATATTAGGGTAACTTTAAAACATATAAATTTGTGTTCTAAACAACATGGTTGAAATAAATATATGTTCTAAATAAAAAATAATAAAAATAGAAAACAAAAATATAATATATGTTGTGTATAACTCAAAATACATTTAAAAGTATGTGTACTACATGTACTTTTAGATATACATACAAATGTGTGTGGAACAAGAATAAACTCATTTCCTACTTTTTTCCAATACATTCTTATGTCTAGGGCTGGGCGATGTATCGAATGCTTTTGTCACGCGCATTTCTTCAGTAAAGCCGGTTCCCACGATTACCACTAAATCGCTATCACCTGCTTTCAAATGGAGCGCCATTTAATAGACAGAGCTGTAGTTCACTAATAAGACACGCAATATCTGTCACGGTTCGCAGATGCATTGTTTCCTTTCTGTCGCGTGTTCTGTGTTGTGACAGCAGTGGGCGTGTATGTGTGTGTGTGTGTCCAGGCCACGTGGCTCATCAGTGGAACCAGCTGCAAGTCATCACCTCACCAGCTGCTGCTCATTCTCTCACCCCTTAATAGCTCACCTCATTCTCTTCTTCCCCGTCAGATCGTTGTTTGGTGTACTGTGCTGTGTTGTTCCGTCCTGTTCCTGCCCAGAGTTCTAGTCATGTTTTCACCTGTTCCAGTTCGGTGTTCTTCGTGTTCTCGTTCTATGTCTGGACCTTGGATTACTTCACCAGCACTTCTCATCACAGCCACGCATCACCAGCCGACCATCTCAATCCCTGCGTCACCAGAGGCCCGCCTATTCAGTGACTGTGTGCTATTCTGTCTTCTTCATAATAAACCAGTTAACTTGCATTTGCTTCCTGTGATCAATCATGACAGAACGATCTGACCAAGGGATGGAAGCAGCGAGTAACCCGCAGACAGCGTTGGAGGAGTTTATCAACCGCAGTATTCGCAGAATGGATTCCCAAGAGCAGAATTTGAACGAGACCGGGCGGGCGGTTCAAGCTTTGGTGACGCAGGTGTCCGAGCTCACCCAGCAGTTCCAGCTTCTTCGGAGTCCCGCTGCGCCGCCCACACCGGCCGTCCTCCCCCCGACATCTGAGAACGCCGCCAGTCCCGAACCTCGTCTTCCGGTGCCAGAATCCTACTCAGGTGAACCGAACTTTTTCAGAGCTTTTCTAACTCGATGTGCTATGCATTTTGCATTACAGCCTCGAACTTTCAACTCGGAGCAAAGCAAAGTGACGTTCGTGCTCACCCTACTCACCGGGAAGGCTTCTCTTTGGGGGACGGCGGTGTGGGAGAACCAAGATCCATGCTGCGCCTCGTTCCAGGCACTCTCCGCAGAGATGAAGCGTGTTTTCGACCGGTCGGTCGCTGGGAGAGAAGCCGCCAGGTTACTGGCGGAACTACGTCAAGGAGAGAAGTCGGTGTCTGATTTTTCCATCGAATTTCGCACGTTAGCGGCTGAGTGTCACTGGAACGAGGAGGCGCAGTGGGACATGTTCCTGCATGGGCTGGCTGACCGTGTCCAGAAGGAGATCTAGGCGCTGGATCTTCCGACTACACTCAATGGACTCATTGATCTAGCGCTAAGAGTTGATGCTCGACTGACGAGGGTCGAGCAAAGGATTCCTATCCACAGATCGCTTGGCGGAATGGAAGGTCCGCGATCCAGCGGCGGGGACACGGTCAGCCCGATTCAAGATCACGAGCCCATGCAGGTGGGTCGAGCTCGGCTTTCCCGGGAGGAGAGGGAAAGGCGGAGGTCCCAGGAACTTTGTTTATATTGTGGCGGAGCTGGCCATTTCGCGTACAACTGCCCGTTAAAAGGGGCAAGCCCGACAGTAAGTATGGGGCTACTGTCGGGTGGGACCTCCGCCGAGAAGACCTCATCTACATCTACGCTCCTCCCGGTGAGATTGAGATGGTCGAATCACACGCACGACTGCAAAGCACTGTTGGATTCCGGGGCCGAGGGTAACTTTCTGGACAGATCTTTTGCCATTAAACTCCATATTCCATTCAACCCTCTTACCAACAGAATTGCGGTGCACGCCCTCAACAGACAGAGTCTACCCACCATCTCATACAGCACCGAGAACATCACACTCATCACCTCCGGAAACCACACCGAACTCACATCTTTCCTGATTTTTGATTCCCCCCTCACACCCATTGTTTTGTCACCCCTGGCTCACCAAACACAACCCCCGAGTAGACTGGACCCAGAATTCCATTGTGGCCTGGAGCAAGGAGTGTCATGAGTCTTGTCTTGTCTCTGCATGTTCGTCTGTCTCTGGTTCTGTGTTGCAGGAGGAAGCAGTCGATCTGTCTACCGTGCCCGCTGAGCACCATGACCTGAAGGAGGTGTTCAGTAAGTTTAGGGCTGCTTCTCTCCCTCCGCATCATCCCTATGACTGTGCCATAGATTTATTGCCAGGTAAATCTCCGCCTAAAGGCAAGTTATATTCACTTTCTGTTCCAGAAAGGGAGGCTATGGAGAAATATATTTCTGATTCACTGGCAACGGGGTTCATCCGCCCTTCCTCTTCTCCAGCGGGGGCGGGATTCTTTTTTGTGGGTAAGAAGGATGGATCGCTGCGACCTTGTATTGATTACCGGGGGCTGAACAACATAACGGTAAAGAATACCTATCCTTTGCCCTTAATGTCTTCAGCCTTCGAGAGGTTGCAGGGAGCATCTATTTTCACAAAATTGGATTTAAGGAATGCTTATCATTTGGTCCGCATCAGGGAGAGGGATGAATGGAAGACCGCTTTTAACACCCCTAGGGGGCACTTTGAATATTTGGTTATGCCGTTCGGGCTTTCCAACTCCCCCGCGGTCTTCCAGGCACTCGTCAACGACGTGCTGCGAGATATGGTCGATCAATTCATATATGTCTACCTGGACGACATATTGATCTTTTCCTCATCTCTCCAGGAGCACGTGCAGCATGTTCGACGAGTGCTTCACAGGTTGCTAGTGAATGGGCTTTTTGTCAAGGCGGAGAAATGCGTTTTTCATGCACAGTCTGTTCCTTTCCTAGGGTACATCGTGTCGACTGAGGGAGTACGCATGGATCCTGAGAAGGTTAAGGCTGTGGTGGATTGGCCAAGTCCAGATTCCCGTAAGGCCCTACAGAGGTTTCTGGGGTTCGCCAATTTCTACCGGCGTTTTATTCGCAGTTTCAGCCAACTAGCCTCACCTCTGATTGCCTTGACCTCCCCCAGAACTACGTTCAGGTGATCAGACACAGCTGAGGCTGTGTTTGGCAAACTGAAGGGTTGCTTCGTTTCAGCCCCCATTCTCGTTGCCCCTGATCCATCACGGCAGTTTGTGGTGGAGGTCGACGCGTCGGAGGTGGGGGTAGGTGCAGTGTTATCCCAGCGTTCTCCCGCAGACGATAAGATGCACCCGTGCGCGTTTTTTTCCCATCGTTTATCTCCTGCCGAACGTAACTACGACATTGGTAATCGGGAGTTGCTGGCAGTCAAGTTGGCTTTGGAAGAATGGCGCCACTGGTTAGAGGGTTCAGGGGTGCCTTTTATTGTATGGACCGATCATAAGAATTTGGAATATATTAGGACTGCCAAAGGATTGAACTCCAGGCAGGCTCGGTGGGCACTTTTTTTCGGACGTTTTGACTTTATTCTCTCGTATCGCCCGGGTTCTAAAAACATCAAACCTGATTCTTTATCACGCATTTTTGATCGTTCCGAACGCCCGTCTACTCCCGAGTGCATCCACACTCACATGGGAAGTCGAATCGAGGGTCAAGACGGCCTTAGAAGGGGTAACGCGTCCGCCCGGGTGTCCACCGAACCGCTTATTTGTGCCGGAGGGATTACGGTCCATGGTCATCCAGTGGGGTCATTGTTCCAATGTAGCGTGTCATCCAGGGGTTAAACGCACTAAATTTCTAGTCCAGCAACGATTCTGGTGGCCTCGTATGGCTCGGGACGTCCGCGATTTTGTGTTGGCTTGCTCAGTTTGTGCCGTTGGTAAGACTTCCAATCGTTCCCCGGATGGGTTGCTCCAACCGCTGCCAGTCCCTTCGAGACCCTGGTCCCACATCTCGCTAGATTTTATCACCGCCCTCCCACCCTCCCAGGGGTACACGGTTGTTTTGACCGTAGTGGACCGGTTCTCGAAGGCGGCTCATTTTATTCCCTTGCCCAAATTACCATCAGCCAAGGAGACAGCGGTTATTGTCGTGGACCACGTCTTTCGGCTTCATGGCCTCCCGATGGACGTGGTTTCCGACAGGGGTCCCCAATTTGTGTCAAAATTTTGGCAAGAGTTTTGTAGATTGCTGGGGGCGACTGTCAGTTTATCCTCAGGGTTTCATCCCCAGAGCAATGGTCAAACTGAGAGAGCCAATCAAGATTTGGAGCGAACGTTGCGATGTTTAGTCTCCAAGAATCCTTCCTCCTGGAGCCAGCAACTTTCAATGGTGGAGTACGCCCACAATACATTACCAGTGTCGTCCACGGGCCTGTCACCGTTTGAGTGTAGTGTAGGTTACCAGCCATCTATTTTTCCTAGTCTGGAATCCGAGGTCGCGGTCACCTCTGCCCACGCCTTTGTCCAGAGGTGTCACCGCACTTGGACGAGAGCCCGTGAGACTCTCCTCCAAGTGAGGGAGCGCACCAAGGCCAAGGCCGATCGCCACCGGTCAAAGCCTCCCGTATACGTTGTGGGTCAAAAAGTGTGGCTTTCTACCAAGAATATTCCTCTCCGATCCGTCTCTAACAAGCTTGCTCCCAAATTTATTGGTCCATTTACTGTCACAAAATCATTAGTCCGGTGGCAGTCCGCCTTAAACTTCCTCCGGCGTACAGGAGGATTCATCCCGTCTTCCATGTCTCTAAAATTAAGCCCGTGTTTCATTCCAACATTAATCCGCCAGCCCCGGTTCCCCCACCGCCGCGATCGTAGACGGGGAACCATCCTATTCGGTCAACCGTATTCTGGACTCTAGGCGGAGGGGACGCGGATTTCAGTACTTGGTGGACTGGGAAGGTTACGGTCCGGAGGAGAGGAGTTGGGTACCTGCCAGAGACATTCTGGATCACACCCTTATCGATGATTACAATCGACAGGTAAGGGAGTCGGGGAACGCCAGGAGGCGTTCCTAGAAGGAGGGGTACTGTCACGGTTCGCAGATGCATTGTTTCCTTTCTGTTGCGTGTTCTGTGTTGTGACAGCAGTGGGCGTGTATGTGTGTGTGTGTGTGTGTGTGTGTGTGTGTCCAGGCCACGTGGCTCATCAGTGGAACCAGCTGCAAGTCATCACCTCACAAGCTGCTGCTGTGTTGTTCCGTCCTGTTCCTGCCCGGAGTTCTAGTCGTGTTTTCACCTGTTCCAGTTCGGTGTTCTTCGTGTTCTCGTTCTATGTCTGGACCTTGGATTACTTCACCAGCACTTCTCATCACAGCCACGCATCACCAGCCGACCATCTCAATCCCTGCGTCACCAGAGGCCCGCCTATTCAGTGACTGTGTGCTATTCTGTCTTCTTCATAATAAACCAGTTAACTTGCATTTGCTTCCTGTGATCAATCATGACAATATCGCGTTCAATATCGACGGCGATTCATATCGATATTGAACCCGATATTGCGTGTCTTATCAGTGATCTCCGTTTCTGTCTTTTAAATGCCGCTTCATTTGAAAGCTAGTGACGGCGTTTTAGCGGTAATCAGGGAACCGGCTTTACTGAAGAAATGCGCGTGAAAAAAGCATTCGATACATCGCCCAGCCCTACTTATGTCAGTGTATACATTCTCAAGTGTTAAAGAAGCTGTAAGCGAATATGTATCTAAGATTTTCTTACCAATTACACTTAATTTAAGTGTAAACCAAAAAAAAAACAAAAAAAAAACGTTTATTTAATAACCAATTACTTCAAGAAATTTATTTATTAATCGACAATCTAATAAAACATAAGAATTGCACGTAACGCAGTCTTTATAACAATGTATTAATGATATAATTGTTTCTACTCCAATCCATTATTGAAATATAAGCATTTAAACAGTATTTATACAAACACTTGTTTTCATGTCCAATTCATTCAAACATTAAATTAATATGTAATATATATATATATATATATATGATATATATATATATATATATGATATATATATATATATATATATATATATGATATATTTCAGTAAGTTGTACCATTTCTTTCAACAGACCTTCTAATGTTCATTCATGTTTATTTCATGCTATAACTACTAGTTTTTATCCAAAACGACAAATGTGGAAAACAAGTGATTCACATATATAACAAGTTGCACATTCTGATGTATCATTCATGTCTTATAGCACATACTGTGCATTACTACTCCAAGTTAGGATTTTGTATGAGCAATGGTAATAATGATAATGATACTTGGTAAACATGACTAGATATGTCAGTTGAGGTGGATAAACAAGCATACCTTTTAAATGAACATTAAAGACATCATGCTTTCTTTGAAATCCACTGACCAGTAGTGTTGTAGTCAAGAAAACCACCTAAACCAAGACCAAGACAAGACCAAGACTTTGTGGGGTTGAGGCCAAGACCAAGACCAAGGCTAGGAGAGACCGAGCCAAGACCAAAGTTGAATTTTTTTGTTACTATTGTGTCGGGTCAGAAATCAAATTAGAAATAAATTATTGATTGCATTTGAAGCAGGAAGTTTTACATCCAATCAAATGAATGTAAAAAAAAAAAAAAAAAAAAAAAAATTAGACTCTCACTGGCAATTTTACGGAAGAGGATTAGGGCCATCTCGAGATTAAAGTTGTTAAATTTCGAGAAAAAACGTGTTAAATATCGAGAAAAAAGTCGAGATAAAATGTTGAGAATAAAATCATTAAATTACGAGAAAAAAGTTGTTAATTTATGAGAACAAATTCATTAAATTATGAAAAAGTCATTAAATTATGAGAACAAATTCGTAATTTAACAAATTTGTTCTCGTAATTTAAATTTTAACTTTTTTCTCATAATTTAATGAGTTTATTTTCAATATTTTATCTCAACTTTTTTCTCGAAATTTAACAACATTTTTCTCATAATTTAACAAATTTGTTCTCGTAATTTAATGACTTTATTCTCAACATTTTATCTCAACTTTTTTCTTGAAATTTAACGAGTTTTTTCTCGAAATTTAACAACTTTAATCTCGAGATGGTTTTATTTTTTTATTATTGCTTGGCCCTAATCCTCTTCCATACAATTTAGTGATATCCCTGCATAAAATCCTTCAAGACCAAGACCTTCAAAAAATAGTCTTGAGACAAAGACCTGTCTCGAGTTCTACAACACAACTGAACAATACATTAAAGGCAGGGTAGGCAAAAAATGTTGTTCCAAATTTGTTTAAACTTTCTATATATATCCATGCATAATTAAAATGTAAGAACTCTGATAAAAAGAGTATAAAAATCGAGTGACTCTAGACCGTTTAATTTGTATTAAACACAGCTCATTATTTCCATCCGGGACGAAACATAGGATTGGCTTAGGCGACTGTCACTCTCTCGCAACCATGGCAACCACCTTTTTGCCACACATGACCTGCCCACTTGCGCGCGCACGTTTGATTTGGGGAATTCAAGAGGCACGCGATCCTAGGAATACCAAAACAATGGCAGAGAAACAGCAAGCAAAATTCACAGTACCGGCCTATGCAGTTAGTAAAGGCAAACCAGGCAAAAAAAGGAAGACAGTAACAGTACAAGAAAAGGCAATGAACAAAAAGTCTTTGGATAAACAAAGAAATAAAACGCGAGTTAATTTCGGCGTGGCTTTCCAGCGATGGCGAGAACTGAGAGCAGGATTGTGCACAGTTTGCACGCATGCATCAATCGGCATTTATCATATATGCATCATATAACAGTGGCAGGTCCCGAGGCAGGCGCATATAACCACGGAAGGTCCCGAGGCAGGCGCATATAACCACGGAAGGTCCCGAGGCAGGCGCGCATAACTGGGGCAGGTCCAGTGGCAGCTCCCCCTGCCACGCAAAGATTTTACTCCCTCTCAACTGAGGGAACTCAAGGGGCTGAAAAGTGACTCCTTGATGGCTTTATTTCTGCTGGACAGGTAAATCTTTCTTTTTGTATTTTGATCATACATATTTTTTTGTTTATTTTTTCATGAAGCATGTGTCATTAGCACATGTAGCTGCGTAATATAACTAACATAACATTACTTAGCGAGCCGTAGTAGAGACGATAAATAATCTATAGGCCTAGCTCAAGATGATAGCTATAGTGTTGAATTGTGCATCATTTTGCTTTAGATAACTAAATACATGTTTAACAGATAGTAGGCCTAACGTTACTCCGCATCTAGGAACTTTTCTTAGAACTATATTTACCCTCTGTCTAACTCTTTTACCATGTTCACCTGTAAGTTTACCTGCACGTTTTTTTCGCCTTTGTTTTGTTTTTATATTCTCTACCTATGTTTACTGATGTCTTTATCTTGTATCTGTGTGTGTCGTACACACTTTGTTGTATGTGTGTGTTATTATTTTGTGTCTGCAATGCAGTTGTGAGTTGATATTTGAGTGTATGTTACTCTGTTTATCTGTAGAACAACGTATATGTTATGAATCTTACACGAAATTCATCTTCATCACAGTGTAAATGATGGTAATGGAAAAACGTGTATCATGCAACCTGTTTTTAGCTTTGCCTTACAGATAACTAGCTCGTTAGCGAATCAAAAAATATATATTTTAAACTTTACCAATATCAATATGCTAGCTTGATAGTGAGTACTAAAATACATCTTGTTTGTTTATCTTCATAATTATAAAGTTATTTTTATTACATGTGATTCTAACATGATGTCACTACATGCACTGTGCTCCTTCCTCTCCGCTCGTCTCAGGTAAATAATGCGTCTTCCAGCTCAGTGGTCGGAGTCGCGCGTTCATGCGTTTTGGGGGCGTGGCTTTGAAAGGAGCCCAGAAGGGAGGGGGTGGAGTGAATGGAAATAATGAGCTGTCTTTAAAACAGTCGTGAGAGGTCTACAGACACTCGATTTTTATACTTTCTTTTTCAGAGTACTTACATTTTAATTATGTATTGATATATAAATAAAGTTTAAACAAATTTTGAAAAAAAGTTTTTTTATACATTTTTTTACCTACCCTGCCTTTAAACTGTTCATTGTTTATAATAAATCATAACTTTTCTTTAATAATATTATAACAAACTCATCAACTCTTTCAAGTTACTCATAAAAACTTTTCATAAGAGACCAAAGTAAATGCCCACAAGGAACAAAAGCACCTGGTTCATTCCAGGCATTTGAGAGCAGTCTGCTGTGATCTATATATGACTCTAATTGGTGTCAGTGAGGTTGACTGCAAAAATTTGCTTTGAGCTGAAAACTCAATGTCTGCTGAACTCATTTGGATAGTGTTCAACATTTCTTGCAGCACACATGCTGCCTATAAACCTAACAAAGGGAAATCCATTTGGGCTCCGTAGCTCTACCCGTAAGGTATTCACAAGCAAGGTACATCTAATTTCTATGATGAACTTATATTGATTTTCCACGACAGCATTTTCTAACATATCAATTAAGTTGCGCTTATGCTAACTGCGCTCTCAGCGAGACACAAATCTCACGAGCCGTTCTACCACCTCAGGTGCTGATGCAGCCTAATATCTGCTTCCCGGACAAGGCCTCACATCCTTCACACACTGGATACTTGGGGCGACAGTCTGCGGACAGAGTAGATGAGCAGATAAGAGATGTTTTTTCTGCTCACGACTGCGAAGCTGCTTCATTCAAGGTGATGCAAGTTGCACTCAAACTCATCACTGGCAGAGGTATGAGGTGAAGAGTGCTTCATTTTGCCCAAAATAGTCCGATTTCATAAATGAGATGTTAAATCAGAGAACTGTGGTTGGTAGCTTCCCTCTGGTCCAAAAAGGTATAGGTATTCCATTAAATTCCTGATGGATCTTTTACTTGTTCAAGAAATTCTGGTACAAAAATGGTTTGTGAATGCCTTGAATACACTACTGGTCAAAAGTTTGGAATTACTGGTCAAGACAATCTGCTGAAGTTCGAACTGAGCATCAGAATGGGGAAGAAAGGTGATTTAAAGGTGGCATGGTTGTTGGTGGCAGATGGGCTGGTCTGAGTATTTCAGAAACTGCTGATCTACTGGGGTTTTCACGCACAACCATCTCTAGGGTTTACAGAGAATGGTCCAAAAAAGAGAAAATATCAAGTGAGCGGCAGTTCTTTTAGCCTGAGGTCAGAGGATAATGGCCAGACGGGTTTGAGCTAATAGAAAGGCAATAATAACTCAAATAACCTCATTACAACCAAGGTCTGCAGAAGAGCATCTCTGAATGCACAACATATTGAACGTTGAATCATGTCAATATGGACCAAAATCACTGAGGAATGTTTCCAGCAACTTGATGAATCTAAGCCACAAAGAATTAAGTCAATTCCGAAGACAAAAAGGGGTCCAACCCGGTAATAGGTACCTATAATAAGTGGCCGGTGAGTGTATATATTATTTACCAATAATTGAGCACCAAATCAGCATATTAGAATGCTTTCTAAAAGATTACAGTAATTGTTGTAATGGCTTTGCCATCAGATGATTAAGTAAAAAAAAATATTCTATTAGAACCCTAACAGTTATAATATGTTACATCGTTACTGATTTTACTGTATTTTTGATCAAATTAAACATAAAAAAATCTTAATTATTCCAAACTTCTGACTGGTAGTGTATAGACTTTATCCTTCAAGCTGTATCCCCTCTGTACCCCCCCATCCCTCCCCTCACAGCTGTGAGAGGCATACAATGTCTTTTATTCAAAAGACACATTTGTCTTAGTTACTGTAAACTCAAATAAACTTCCCTGTTGTCTGGTTCTGGCTGTAGGGCAGTGATTTCGTCTCGAGTCCTGGAGTTACATTATAGTTTAGTGCATGTGTGTCTACCCATAAATGCCCTCTTGAGTCCCATTAACAAACTCTGTAAACCTTGGAAACAATCACTTCTTTTCTGTCTGTGTACCCTCCTTGTAGTCACGCTCGATGTGACATTCCATAAGACTGGCCTCAGCATACTGTGTGCCCACATTGCGGAACGCAATCACAGCAAGGATAAACAAAAGCACCAGGAGATTGGACAGCTCACCACATCTAGCCTAAACCAGGTTACAGTTTGCATAAACTCAGAGATAGTACTGCATACTGGAACTTTGAGGGTTGATCTAATTTTTATGCATGATCATTTGCATGACAATTGAGGATATTTTCTTCCCAGCTTCTCATTACTGCACTGCAAAATAAAATAAATAAATACATATTATTTAACTGTAAATTAGGAGAGATCATTTTTCGAACACAAAAAAAAACTACAGCTAGACACTTACTCCCATATGCTCATTAAATCTCTCTGTACATTTCATGTAGTGACAAATATTTTAAGAAAAACTACTTATAATATTTAACAAATATAAGGTATAAAAGTATTTAAGCAGGTTATCTTGTGTTGTAGTGTGTCTGTACTAGGAAATATCAGTTTACATTCCTAAACATTCTTTTAGTCATTAATTGAAATAATCCAGTGAGATTTCAGTATACACAAGGAGTGCTCTACAGAGATCTGATCTCAGCATCATCGAGCCCATCTGGGATTACATGAAGAAACAAAAAAATTGAGACAGACTAAATCCAGAAGAACTGTGGCAATGTCTCCAAGACGCTTGAAGAAACCTAACTTTAAATCTACCTGAAAAACAATGCGCAAGTGTACCAAGAACAAAAGCAAAGGGTGGTCACATTCCACCCTTTGCGTTTAATAATAATAATAATAATAATAATAATAATATTATATATATATATATATATATATATATATATATATATATATATATATATATATATATATATATATATAAATATGGGGTGTAGCAGTTCAAATTACTCACAGTTCAGTTTTTGGTTTCGGTATGGCTCGGTATGTACTATGTAAGGGAAAAAAGGACTACTGTCAAATAATAATAATAAAAAAAAAACTAAAAAAAAATATCACATAAATACAATAGAGCAAAAATACAAATAAAATAAAATAAAAGGTGTTTTTCAGGTTATTTAGGTATCAGGTACACAAGCAAAAGTAATCAAATGTTAAAAAGCATTGCTTACAATCATTACTGTATAAATTAAATAAAGTTACAAAAGCTATTCAGTCAAGAGCTGTGAGTGATGTCCTTGTCTTTCATTGTTTTATTAACATTAAAAGCATAGATAGCAGGATCATTAAGCTGCTGTCACTTTAAGACATGATGCACAGATCGAAAATACTCATACTGATACACATGCGTTGTCTTTCTCAACTTTACGTACTAGCCAAGATGGGCATGCTGACATTATATGTGTTTGAATTTGTCCGTTCAAGTTCAAGAAAAGTCAATATTTGGTGCTGTCTGAAACACGGCTTTCCGAGTGCGCGCTTCAGATGAGCACACACACAAATCTTCTCACAGCGTGCGCAAGTAATCTTTAGTTTAGTTTAAACACAGATAGCAATGTGAGCTATGCAGGTCTCACCTGTCAACACCTGAGTGATGACGACGTAAATGTATGATCATATAACGTTTACAAAGTGTGACTGTTTTGTCCATGTTTTTTTTGTTTTTTTTTTTAAGGTGCCATCGAATGTTTTTTACAAGATGTAATATAAGTATAAGGTGTCCCCTGAATGTGTCTGAAGTTTCAGCTCAAAATACCCCATAGATTTTTTTTTTTAATTAATTTTTTTTAACAGCCTATTTTGGGGCATAATTAGAAATGCGCCGATTCAGGTTGTGGTCCCTTTAAATCGCGCGCTCTCCGCCCACGGAGCTCGAGCTTGCCTTTAACAGTGCATAAACAAAGTTTACACATCTAACATAACGCTCAAAGTGTTCGTCATGCATACTGCATGTATGCGGCGGATTATGTGAGTATTGTATACTGTTATATTGTTTACATTTGATTCTGAATGAATTTGAGGCTGATGCTACACTGGTGGAGAGATTTATAAAGAATGAAGTTGTGTTTATGAATTATTCAGACTCAAGTGTTTAAAAAATGAAAATAGCGACGGCTCTTGTCTCTGTGAATACAGTAATAAACGATGGTAACTTTAACAACATTTAACAGTACATTAACAACATGCTAACGAAACATTTAGAAAGACAGTTTACAAATATCACTAAAAATATCATGTTATCATGGATCATGTCAGTTATTATTGCTCCATCTGCCATTTATCGCTGTTTTCCTTGCTTGCTTACCTAGTCTGATGATTCAGCTGTGCAGATCCAGACATTCTGCCCTTGTCTAATGCCTCAATCATGGACTGGCATATGCAAATATTGGGGGTGAACACCCCAACTGTTACTTAACAGTCTGTGTTATGTTGAGATTCACCTGTTCTTCGGAGGTCTTTTAAACAAATGAGATTTATATAAGAAGGAGGAAACAATGAAGTTTGAGACTCACTGTATGTCATTTCCATGTACTGAACTCTTGTTATTTAACTATGCCAAGATAAATTCAATTTTAAATTCTAGGGCAACTTTAAACAACACTGTTATCTTGTATATTGGGAAATCAGAATGCATATCCATTGACAGAAACATACATTAGCCGAACTCTGTGTCTGTCTGTTTATGCATTGTTATTTTCAACAAACCATATTATAGATGTGTTGCCAGATTTAAGAAGAACCGTGGCGCAAGTGCGTGCCGAACCGTGGGTGGAGAACCATGCGGTTCGTTTTTTTACATAGAACCGTTGCACCTCTAATATTTATATATATATATATATATATATATATATATATATATATATATATATATATATATATATACACTGAACACACACACACACACACACACACACACACAGTATTTCATGAGCTTTACCCCAGCACAGCTTTAGCACTTGGCTGCACTCACAGGAACACAGATGAACTTCAATATACTGTAACTGCATGCCAAACCTAAGCTCATGAAAAAGTACCTTTGAATGCAAATCACGTCAAGTCGAAGCTTAATATGAGGGTATAATAAGCTGTGAGTGGTTTAGGGCAGAATTTAAGCATAAATGTTAGTGAGTTCCCTGTAACTCAAGATTACATGAATGATCACAGCTGAGCCCCTGTCTTCTTAATAGCCTTAATATAAGATGGGATGTAAAAGCATGCTTTGAGCTGTCTAAAACACAAAACAAGCTAAGAGGAACAGTGTTGAGCAAGTGAGGAAATTACTAAACAGGGTGCAGGCTGAAGATAACCACACCTGGCTAGACTGACAAAAAGGGAACTAAATTTCACTGCTTTCAAAATATTATCGGCTCTAAGGACAGATTTGTTCTGGAAAAGCTTCAAGAGGATTTCCCTAAGGATATGATCACCTTTAAAGAAAGCACCACAACATCAGGCCCCTGGCCCCTGAATACCATCAGAAGTCAACGGCCTTGAACAATCTCCAACCATGCAGAGAACAAAACAGTTTCTCTCTCTTTCACACACACACACACACACACACACACACACACACACACACACACACACACACACACACACACACACACACACACACACACACACACACAAGCTTTCCATCTCTCTTTCTGCTGTCTCACACCGAGGGAATTAAACCAGACTTCTCTTTAAAACGGTGGAATTTGATAAGTCTGTGCTCCGCAATAACACACTTGGGTGGCTGGCACACACACACACTCGGATACACACACACACACACGGATACCGATTTCTTCTGTGGCTCTGAGCCAAGCAAACCATCATAACGGTAATAAAACCTTCATGCCTTTCTAGTGGCAATAACCCAACTTCACCATTCAAACCATTCCAAAACTTCCTTAAATTAGTACTGGCACCAAAATATAAATTTTAGGTAATAAACCACTCCAACAGGAAGTGACACTAATATGAGACACATGTATCTGTGAGGCAGTGAGCAAAAGCAGCTTCTTATCGCTCAGTGTCTTTTCTATTTTGGGATGTTGATTGACTCCAGATGTGACAAGGGGACGCGGGGGGTTGGAGGACAGAGGATTTTGTTTCAATTTCTTGTCTGTGAAAGCACACGCTCACAAAGCCGCCAAAGAAATTTGATGTGGACTTCTGAGTTTGCTTTGAGTTTATTTGTCAATTCCTTCAACCATCCATTCACAAACCATTTCAGGTTTTCATATTGTACATAAACTACCATTCAAAAGTTTGGGGTCAGTAAGATTTTTTTTTTTTTTTTTTTTAATACTTTTGTTTGGAAAGGATGCATTAAATTGATCAAAAGTAACAGTAAAGACATTTATAATCTTACAACATATTTCTATTTCAAATAAATCCATTTCCACAAAAATATTAAGCAGCACAACTGTATATAAAACATTGATATTAATCAGAAATGTTTCTTGAGAAGCAAATCAGCATATTAGAATGACTTCTGAAGGATCATGTGATCATTACTTCAGTAATGATGCTACAAAATTCAGCTTCGATCACATGAATAAATTACATTTTACAATATATTTGCATAGCTATTTGGATTATGACAGCTATTTTTAATATTACAGTTACTATTGTATTTTTGATTAAACAAATGCAGCCTTGGTGAGCAGAAGAGACATCTTTCAAAAACATTAAAAAGTCATACCGACCCCAAACATTTGAACGGTAGTGTATATCAAAAAATAATTTATGTACAATTCTAGTGGTTGCCAGGGTGTTGCTATTCAGTAGTCAAAGTGTTCTAAGTGGTTTAGAATGTTACTATTGGTTAGCTATTATGTTCTGGAGGCATATTAGTCCATGTTTTTTAATCAATAGGCTGTTTTAGCTGGTCACTTAGGGGTTGCTAGGTGGTTTTTAAGGTGTTCTAGGTGGTTGCTAAGATGTTGCTAGGTGGCTGCTAGGCTGGTCTAGGTGGTTGCTAAGGCACTACTAGGTAATTTCTTGGGATTTCTGGGTGGTTGCTTAGATGTTGCTAGACTGTTCCATGCGGTTACTAAGGTTGTGCTATACTTTTGCTAGGCTGTAGTTGCTAAGACATTGCTAGGTGGTTGCTTAGATGTTGCAAGGTAGTTGATAGGCTGTTCTAGGTGGTAACTAAGGTGGTGCTATGTTTTTGCTAGAGGTTGTTCTGGATGGGTTGTTGAGATGTTGTTAAGTGGTTTCTAGGATGTTCTGGGTGGTTGCTACAATTTTGCTAGGTGGTTGCTAGCTGGTCTGGGCTATAGCACTGTTTGGTGGTATACAGAGAATTCTGGGTGGTTACTAAGGTGGTGCTATGGATTTGTTAGGCTGTTCTGGGTCATTGCTAAGGCATTACTAGGTGGCTTCTATAGGGTTTTTATGGTCTTTGCATTTGGCAGGGTCCCTACTTGGCCAGTCAAGATTATGGCTGTTTCTCAATTCCAAGAATGCAGAGAATGGACTTGCATTCTTGTGGAGTCCGGTCTTGCCAGGCAACCTTAAAAGAACGAACTCGGAAAGACACGAGGACACAGAACGCATCATTTGAGAATTGAGATGTGCTGCGATCTTGTTACTCAACTGAGCATCTTATAAGTGGCTAATGCACAATAAATACAACATAACATCACAAACAAATGTCATTACCTATTAAGCACTGTTTTCATATAATTTTATATCTTTTTATTTCACCGTGTGTATTTATGAAAATGAGTAGCCTTTGTGTTACATGCTTTAACAATATTAAGATTCTTTTTTTTTATTATCCACTAAAAATACTGCAGGCTTTCTTCAGGTTATCACTTTATTAAAATTAAGCCAAACAATCGGACAAATGTTTACTTTCAAGAGCCGTCACGTATATGCGAGCGGGAATCTCAGAGTGAGAACAAGAACTTTAAAGCTTGTAGGCTTCCGTATGTCGACCCCCTGCTGCGTCTTATGGGATTTTTAACGGTTTGATTCTCTCAAGTCTGCATTCGATGCATCCTCGATATCAAGAACACATCCGGGTACTTTAATGCGTCCTCAGTTCTTACGTTCTTGAGTACTGGAACTGAACTTCGACGGTTGATAATGACGTAATGGAAGAACACAAGGACGCAAAATCGCTTAAGAATATATGCCTATGTTAATATCTACGTATTTATGTATTTGTGCATGTCAGAGGTGAAAAGATTTCCATGTCAAAGAAGGTTTAGCCCCAGCACACAACCACATATTACGAGATTTTTTTTCAAAATTATGTCACACCAACTTGTTCTTCATTTTCATGTGATGTCTTTCAGGGCCTTAAGGTGTTCTGGGGGGTTGCTTAAGCATTGCTAGGCTGCTCTGTGTTGCTAGGGATTTTCTGGTCCCAATGTAAATAATAATTATATGTAAATATAATTTTTCAGTGTAAATAATAATTATACTTTGCAGTCAAGATTATGTGTTTAGACAGCTATCTTTGTACATGTCAGAGATGATAAATTTTAGTACAGTTGTGATTTTGTGTGTTAACCTACAGACAGAATGCCTAAAATCTGAAAAGGCATTTAGCATTCTGATCTCCACAAGACAGAAATATTAATGAAGACATGGACAGATAATCAGAATTCTGCTCTCATTGGCACATGTCAAAAGGTCGGCATTATTGACAGAATAACTGCATCACAAGGGCCTGGCTTCAATCCCACTCCACTGAAGAGAACTGACGTTTGCATGTATATACGGCTGCCTTCCACGACTGATTGGGCTCAGGAGATCAAGAATGCACTTGCAACTCCATGACGGAAAATATTTGGAAAATCTCCTTCCTTCCTTTCTTATATTCCTTTGTTCAAAAATGTATGACACAAGGTGCTGCAGGATGAAGCAACAGGAGCACTTCAAAACTCCTTTTGAGCTGTGCTTTTATCATAAAAAACAGACTCCTGAAAAAGTTCACACCAGCCATTATATCCTATTAAAAAGGTAATCTTACAGGCCAAAGTGATGAAACACTAAGCCGAAGACAACACGAAAAAAGACTGTGAATAAACTGAATAAAGTGGAAAGTTTCGTTGACTTGCAGCTACATTCCATGTGGTTTCTCATTAACCAAGGCTGGCCCTGGATTACGGGATGTCTGATTAAGCAGTGAGGAAAGTCAATCGCTGAAAGAGAGAATGGACAGGAGCAGTGAGCCGCACAACGTAAACAAAGATAATGGCTCCGTTTCAAATCCTAGCCTGTCTGTCCACCGCCTACGTACAGCTGTCTTCAACATCAGAATAACTCAAATGTAACCTCATAAATGAACGATTTGCAATGCTCAAGGCATCAACTCACAAATAGAATAGTACTTCTCATTTGTGATGCACAGGATACTTAACCCACAATTGATTGGAAAGGTAGTATTTTGCTAAGATGCTACTCTATAATGAGCCAAGAACAAAACATTAGTGGAAATAGTCTATTTTTAATTAGATCCAACAATAGCAACACATTTTGGAACAAAATGAAACAAGTTAAAAAAGATGTTTGGCCAACAGAAGATTTAAATCTCTTGGTTTAATACAAAATACGGTAACACTTGTTTCGTATTAGCGTGCATATTACTGGAATATTGGCTGTTTAGTATTACTTGTTAAGCACATATTAATGCTAATGACTCTACATGATCTTATTCTACATTCTTAATCCTACCCAATACCTAAACTTAACAACTACCTTACAAACTATTAATAAGCAGTAAATTAGGAGTTTATTGAGGGAAAAGTCATAGTTAATAGTGAATATGTGTTCCCCATACTAAAGTGTTACCCAAAATACAAACTATACAACAAAGAATACTTTATTACTGTACTTACAAATCATTAACAACCTATTAATTTATAGTTAATATATTGTAGTCTCTACATTGTTAATATATTAATAGGCTATATACAAACAGTGAGTTCCTTATTCATTGTCACTGTATGGTCACACTTTAGATTAGGGTCCAATTCTCACTATAAACTAACTATTAACTACAACTTTTGCCTCAGTAAACTCCTAATTACTGAATATTAATAGCTAGTAAGGTAGTTGTTAAGTTTAGGTATTGAGTAGGATTAAGGGATGTAGAATATGGTCATGCAGAATAAAGCATAAATATGCTTTATAAGTACTAAAAAAAGCCAATATCCTAGTAATATGCATGCTAATAAGCAACTAGTTAATAGAGAGAATTGGACCCTAAACTAAAGTGTTAACATTTTTTAAAGAACACTTAATGCACTGAATGTCTAATAAAAGTTGGTTTAAATAACATAATTAATGACATTTTTCCATTTTTTGTGACCTAATCTAAAGTCAGAACTATTTACAGTTAATAAGCTGTTAACAAACCTCTTTACATATGAGCTAATTAAGCAATAATAATTGGGTTAATTATAGTGACAATTAATAAAGAACTCACTATTTGCATATAGCCTATTAATATATTAACAATGTAGAGACTACAATATATTAACTATGAATTAACTATAAATTATAGTTTGCAAATTATTTGTAAGTACTTTATTACTGTATACTTATTATAAAGTGTTACCTATTTTTTATTAATTAAAAAGAGGACCACTAAAGCATGATATACAGTATCCTACTGCCCATATTTGTTTTTGTGGGGTCCAAAATAATTTCTAATGCTTTTGTGTGACTGTACCTTTAAGCCTTCATTTGATCTCCATTTAACCTAATTTCTTTCTAGGAAAAACATATTAAAAATATCTAATTTGAGATTTTTTCTGTCCTGTGGGCCTCTTCTCTGTCTAAATCTGTTGAGTTTCTACTTTGCAAAGGGTGTCTTTGCAGCAAACTATGCATGAAGACTGCTAAAAAAGAGATTAGATGTTTAAGATGAAGGAGAGGAAAATTAAATCAAATCCACTGAGGCTGCTAGTCTCAAAAGTGTTTTGTTCTCAATAAAACTAATGTGTCTGACTGTATGAGTCCACACAAATGAGTTTATTCCAGCCATAAATCCATAAGTTATGTATTTAAGAGCAAATATATATCTTAAAGGTCCTTTTTTATCTTATTCAGCCCATTACTCACTGTCTGAAATGAAACAGACTTTGCTTTTCCCCGCATATGGAGATCAGAGAGCAGGGGTCGCGGTATACGAATGAATCTCAGAGCTTCGCTCGACACAAAGACATTAAGGAGCAGTTTTTCTGGAAAAAACAACAACATGGGTCACGAAAACAAACCATTAGTCATTTTATCAAACTTCCTTTATTTCTGTAACTTCAAACATTTTTCAGGAACCAAACATTAATGATCCCTGTTGGGATCACTTACAAACACAAATACGTAAACACAGCAACTTCCTTGTTGTCTACTGCCTATGTTGACAGCAGTCTTCCAAGGAAACATCCTAACTGATATCTAACCTCATAAGTGACCAATTAGAACACAGTTCATTGGGCAAAAAGATAGGACTTCTTATGTGAAGATATGGTAGACTTGACTCAAAACTGTTTCCGTTGGAGTTTGATGTTAGCATGCTGCTATGCAACATATGCTAACAACATAATACTCTAGTTAGCTGTAAATAGTCCAATTTAAATTAGACTGAGCTATTTATCAGACTTTATATTGGCACTGAAAGAAAGTATATTTATAATCGACTCTGCTATCTTTTTTAATTTTTCATCCTGATGAATTCTGGGATTATATGCACTGGCGCAAGAGTTGATGCCTTATGCGATCTTGGTAGGAAGGTGTAGAACACAGGTGTCAAACACAAGGCCTGCGGCCCACAAAGGTGTCCAATCCGGCCCGGGGGATGATTTGAACAATAATAAAAAAAACAGTTATGCATGGTCCTCCGGCCACAAATCCGAATGATTATTAGTTTTATTTTGGCCAATATCTATTCTGGACTTGTAAACAAACTGCTGCAATCATTTCCCAAACTGATGTCATGTCTGTGTGGAAATATTGCGAAGTCTATAAACAGAACGTTAACACAACCACATGCTGAATACGGACGCAAAGAGAAGAACACACACGCGTCAGCAGAGCAAATACTGTACGAGGATAAGCTCACTGTTTGTGAAATATACGAAGAAAAATATAAATATTGAACTGGGTTTTATATGAATGTAACTTAGAAGGGAACTGTCTTTAGAAAAGTTTTGATCTCAGTACAAGTAGCCTGCTTTTTGTACAGCGGTAACCAAGAAAACACTATATCTGCTGTTCCACAAGCGCCATCTACTGCCAGAGAGTGAATTTGCATTTTCATTCAGTCTGTCTGCTATTTTTGTTTTGTGCAGGTGTCTTATGTAGCATAATTTCACAAAGCTATAAAGTCAGACCATGCAGGGTTTTTTTTTTTTTCTGTAAATCTTGAAATTATACAATCTAATTTAAATCAAAAACAACTGCTCATGCTCAAAATGCAGTGGTGCCTGTATACCAAATGACTACACCTATTTTTGCTTAAAGCTGCAGTCCATAACTTTTTTTGGTTAAAAATGATCCAAAATCAATTTTTGAGCAAGTACATAACCAGCCAGTGTTCAAAACTATCTCATTATCTTAGCTCGATTCACAACGGTAAGCTTGTCATAATGTTTTATAATAAGAGCGACATGGTGGATTTCCATGGGAAATTTGAGCATGCAGCAGTTCCTCTGTGCGTCATTACGTCACGTCCGTAAACAGAAAGGAAGGAGTCCCGTTCAGGCTAGTCGTTTTATCACGTGAAGACGCTGCTGGTATCATTTATAGCCTTTTCTCACAGCAGCTGAAATAATTAAACTGATCATTTTGATGGTGGATTGTAATCCAGAAAGATCCAAATGACAATCATCAGTGACAACTGGAGATTCACCTGTAGTCAAAAGCAAAAGACTTTGGACTGTGGAGTGGCAACAGAAGTTGAAATCTACAGGTAACGCTAATACACACTAAATAAACAGTCATGCAATGCTGATGTTGTTAACAATAACAATTTGAGAGCAAAGTATAACAGTTATAATAATTTGCACGCTTTGGCGTGATCTGAGCTAAGCGATCGTTAGATTTAATCATCATTGGCAGCGTGATTTATTGTAGGCCTAATGTATTTTTTCCTCAGTTGGTCAGAACAAAAGTGGCAGACATGTTACTTACTTGTTCAGATGAAATTTTCCAATGGAAATTCTTATATTGGTCATACTTTCAAGACGTTGAATCTGTGATTCTGAAGTTCAGTATCCACACCGATAAGGTGACTGACAGAATCATCCGCGCTGACGAGCTGTGCCGAGGCACAACGTACGTACAGATAACTGTTCCGCATATGACTTCAATTGCATGTTTCAAACAAGAGATGGCGACAAAGAGGAAAAATCACGGACTGCAGCTTTAAGGCCAGTTATAGAACAAATAATTTTGTTTATGGCCTGTTATAGAACAAATAAACTACAAATAAATAAATAAATAAATAAAAGAAAAAAATGGCAACCGGTATCAAATTTGCTCAAAAAAAAAAAAAAAAAAAATGGAATTGGCCATAAAAAAAAACAAACAAAAAAATTTATATTAAATAAAACATTATTTTAAGTCTTTTCGCAGTAAAAATTTATGCAGTTTTCAAAGAGCAGTGTCTTTTTTCTTGCAAATTAATGTGTAGTTTTTATGGTTAATATGTAACTGTCAGCTCACTAAGGTTTAAAAAAATTAAATAAATTTGGCCCACACATGGTTACATTTTTTTTCCATCTGGCCCTCAACCTAAATGAGTTTGACACACCTGGTGTAGAATGAGAAATGGCTTGATTTTTGTATTTGTCTGTAACCAAATGTAGTTACAGACTGTATAATTCCCTGATGTATAATTCATGCCATTTAGTTAGGTAGTTTAAAGGTTTATAAGAGCAGCTGGTAACTGTGTGATAACCACACACATCATTAAGGTCCCATTTACAGTAAGTGAGCTATTAAGCATTTTAAATTATTCTCACATCTTTGTGGTTATAAGGACATTTGTCTTTATAAATCAGTGAGGCTGCATATTGCTGGAAGTGTTTCAACATTTAGAAATAAAATAAGGCCCTAGGGCTTGACCTCAGGCAAACAACTGAACCTTTGGTGTCAAACTACAGTATAAGGGTTCAAATTCCCAGAAATATACATCACACTGGAATAGTATGTGATATCCGCCAGATGTCACTGCGAGATGTGATGAGTGAACCGTTAGCCATACCGTCTCTTCTGGATCTCACTGGTGTGTCTGCTCTGAGTGCTGAGACACACACACAACCACAGAAACCAGGGGCCAGTACCATGAAGCTAGCTGAACAAAATCTGGGTTACAGGATTGGTTTCAATTTGACAAAACCAAATAAACCCAATCAGGTCTTTGTCAACTCAGGCTTTGTCAAATCGAAGCTGCAAAAACACGTTATGAATAGAAACGTTTGATATTCTCCAGAGCTCAAACACAGATATGTTTATTTTATTCTCCCGCAACCTGCACACACGAGTGTCTTACCTCCCGCACCTGCACTAGCCCATCAAATCTTGTCCTGCCCCATGAGAATGCAGGTGTCTACCATAAAGGTATTTATAGCATGCATACTCATTACTTACCAGCCGTCTTCTCTCCTCTTCCATGGTGTTTAGCAGTTGGGAAAACTCTTTGAAGGACTGAGCTGGAGGAGAAAAATTGAGTTATTAATTCATTTGCATTTGCTGGTTAAAGTTCAGATTTATAGTAATAACTTGATTCATGTGAGTCAATAGAAATGCAGTTAAGTAAATGCTGTTAGCATTGATTTATTGCCACAGCTACTTATATGAATGATTCAGCATTTAATAAGAACGCAGAATGAACAATGGAGATTTTTCTATGAATTTAAATCAATATGGAACCGTTAAAAAAGACCTTCCTCCACTTCTGGTCACCTAAAAGAGTCTGAAAAAATGTTCATTAATTTATTCACAGCTATCAGAGCACTTATAGGCTTTTATGGTGCTAAAGCTTCAACGTATTTCAGGCTAATTTTACATTTCATGTCATCTGACATCAGCTATAAAAGACATGTGACTAATCAATCTGGAGCTGGACAATGACATCTTGACAATTTCACACTTCAAGCTCCTCCAAAAAAAGTATCAAGCACTGGTAAAACATCTATTGTAATATAATGAACGTTTTACAATTTAAATGTTGCTTTCAAAAAGTTTTATTCAATCAGAATATAAGGCAATCAATGAATGGCTGTCAATCAAGAACTGAGATGGGTTTTAATGTCCGATGGTGATATTGCAATATCTACCAGCAGGGTCTAACAAGCAAAACCTTGACCCAAGGGGCAACTGCTGAATTGAATGTAGTTCAATCCCAGGTAGAGGTGACCTGTGACATGAAAATTAATTTAATTCCCACAATCCCCACTAAGTCCTTAAGCCAAGCACTTAACCCAGAGGTTACACCAGAGATACTGGGCCTACAATTAGTGTTAATATGAGCTACTTGGAATAAAAAAATAAAAATAAAAAAAAATCAGATAAATGACAGATAACTAAGCGGGTGTGAACAACTAACCTTGATCCTAATTTGCACATACATAACATTTACCATACACTCAATTGAAATGAAAAAGTTCAACCAATGAATGTTGTCATTTTGGTTAGCATGACAAATAGATGGCAGGGCTCGACATTAACACCCGCCAACCCGCCAAATGCGGGTGGATTTCAGCAGTGACGTGTAACGCAGTCACTCCTTCTAGCCACTTTGGCGGGTTAAATATATGGCCTAAATATACATTTTTCAGTTGTAGTCTTTTAAAAGGGCATCTGAAATAATAAACTAAGGGCAATGTTGTCAAAAATATAGATTTTCGATACATACTGCAGTATATGAAAAACTTCTAATACTCATTTTCCGTGGAATAGATACATGATACCAGCTGCGCTTTCTCACTCTCTCATCTCTTTGACAGCGAGTTGACACACAAACCCGGCTCCCCCCATTCACTTGTTTAATTTGCTCCAGATGAATATTGTTAGTGTTACAGGGTTTAATTTCTGTGTGGGATTGCGTGTATTGTGCATCATTTTATTAATTTCTGCAGATTTTGTGCTCACGCCCAAAGTGTGCACATATAAAGCTGCCTCTTAGAGGTGCCCAAGAATTAAAAATTGAATTTACCTTGGCATAGTTAAATAACAAGAGTTCAGTACATGGAAATGACATACAGTGAGCCTCAAACACCGTTGTTTCCTCCTTCTTATATAAATCTCATTTGTTTAAAAGACCTCTGACGAACAGGCGAATCTCAACATAACACAGACTGTTACGCAACAGTCGGGATCATTAATATGCACGCCCCCAATATTTGCATATACCAGCCCATGTTCAAGGCATTAGACAAGTGCAACCAGTATTAATGTCTGGAGCTGCACAGCTGAATCATCAGACTAGGTAAGCAAGCAAGGACAATAGCGAAAAATGGCAGATGGAGCAATAATAACTGACATGATCCATGATATCATGATATTTTTAGTGATATTTGTAAATTGTCTTTCTAAATTTTCTAAATTTTTTTTCGTTAGCATGTTGCTAATATACTGTTAAATCTGGTTAAAGTTACCATCGTTTCTTAAGGTATTCACGGAGACAAGACTGTCGTTATTTTCATTTTTAAACACTTGCAGTCTGTATAATTCATAAACACAACTTTATTCTTTATAAATCTCTCCAACAGTGTGTAACATTGGCTTTAGCCACGGAGCACCATCAAACTCATTCAGAATCAAATGTAAACATCCAAATAAATACCATACTTACACGATTGGACATGCTGCATGACGAACACTTTGTAAAGATCCATTTTGAGGGTTATATTAGCTGTGTAAACTTTGTTTAAGCACTGTTTAAGGCAAGCGCGAGCTCTGTGGGTGGAGAGCACGAGAATTTAAAGGGGCCGCAGCCTAAATCGGCTCATATTTAATGATGCCCCAAAATAGGCAGTTAAAAAAATAATTAAAAAGAAATCTATGGGGTATTTTGAGCTGAAACTTCACAGACACATTCAGGGGACACCTTAAAAGTTCGGTATGTGCTATGTTCAGTAAAAAATAGGACAATTGTCAAATAAAGATAAATAAAACAAAAACAAATAATCTAACTACAATAAACAGCAGAAATAAATACATGAGAGCTAAGATACAAATGAAATAAACAATGCTTTACAGGTTTTTCAGCTAGCAGGTACAGAAATTGAATAAAGTAATCAAATATAAACACTGCTATAAACTTCTTTGAATAGTTAAATAAAGATTAAACATTATTGAAGTTACAAAAGCTATTCAGTCAAGAGTGATTTCTTTGTGCTTTGTCGTTTGATTAACATTAAAAACACATAGAGCAGGAATATTAGAGTGCTGTCCCTTTAAGACATAATTCAAAGATCCTGTACACTGATACTGATACACGTGTGTTGTCTGTCTCGTTTTTCTCCCAAGACAACTAACTCTGTTTGCTAGGATATTTGCTAAGATGGGCATGTTGACATAATTTGTGTGAATTTGTCCATTTAGACTTGAAAGAGAATTTGCACGAGAGTATTTGCGCGCTGTGACGCGGCTCTCCATTTACACACACAAATCTCAGCGCACACGAGTTCTCTTTCACGTCTTGCAGATGAATGTTTAAATTGGCACGGTTTAAATGAGTTTATTTTAAACAATGAGCGACTGTTTCGTCCATGTTCTTTTGATCATCGCTGAAACATACATTAGCCGGATCCGTCTGTCTGTTTTGCACTTTGTTTTCTATATACCATATTACAGATCCGTCGTTAGATTTAGGATGAACTGTGGTGCAAGCGCGTGCCGAACCGTGGGTGGGGAACCAAACAGTTCATTTTTTTACAGCAAACTGTCCCACCCCTAGTTTTAAGGCATGTGTAACTGTATAATGGATCCATGCGTCAGGTCTTAAAGTGACAGCAGCCTAATATATCTGCTGCCAAATGATGAGATAATAAAAATATCTATATGGTGAACTAATTAATAATAATCGATAATGAAAATAACCTATTTATCAATTAATCGCGCAAACACACTATGCGCAGAAAAACATCTGCCAGTCATGTCACTTTACATCAGTGAAAATATTCTATGGACAAAATGCATCTTACTTGATGTGGGAAAAGTGCACAACCTAGGTTGTCCTAAACATATTCAAACAAAAGCTTATAGTTTGACTTCAGCTTGCCCTTTCATGTGCTTTGACGGATGTCTGTGCCACTTAATGTGCTCAAGACTTATTTTCAGTGCATAATAGTGGTTGACCGATATAGATTTTTTGATGGCTGATGCCATATCTTAGAGCAGAGTGGCCGATATAAAGCCAATATATTTAGAATTTATATTTATTTTACTTAATATTTCATAAAATTGGAAATAAATAATCAAACAAACAGATGAAGCTCAATAGAAAAGGAATCAGTTTAAATTTCAACCCCCTTTTTCGTACATAATTGCACATAGCCTACACAGATACATTCACTATATTGGTTTTCATTGCCTTTAAATTGCACACTGTTTGGAGGACAACATAACATCTTTGGATTTTTTTCTTTGACTGATTAATCAATTATTAAAAGAAATAATCAACAGATTCATTGATAATTCAAATAATCATTAGTTGTCGCCCTACTTTTATGATGCTTTCTTTTCCTGTAGCCAAAAACGTGAATATATGATAACAGAAGCTAATTTTTCATGCTTCATTACGACGTAAACCTCCTTCAAAATAATACCCACCATCTTATCAAGCATTGGCACTACCTTCTGCATATTGCTGTGGCACAATAGCAGCTTGTGAATCCTCAGAACAGCGTTTGCATGCCACTGATGGATCCATCGCTTCATTTAAACAAGGTGTGGATGAGAGACAGCTGCTGTCTCTCTCTGGATGGACTTTACCTCTGTTTGAGCTTGGACACTTGGTCAAGTTCAGCCTGCCAACTCTATAAACACAATTATCAAACCACCGGCCCAGATAGCCTGTCCACTCTCTTTGTGTCCATTTACGCTCCCTGGCTTTTAGCAGCCACGAACAGCTGAACGCAAGACTGCCATCTCCCAAAAGAATCCAGAAACACTCATTAATGACAGCTATGCACAAAAAACACTCAACATTATGGCTGGGCAATATTATTTTTCTAGCTCCTGTATGTCTAGCTTTTGATGAAATTCAATATATAGTTTATGTTTCGTTTAAAATATTTATCAGATGAACCAACATTTTGACATAACAGCCACTGTTGCCCAAGAGGATTATGAAATGTTACATTTCAAGAACTAAAATATTTATAAATTTAATCATTTTCCCAATGTAAAAATATATAGCTTATTTAGATATATTATGTTTTAAGATTTTAATAGAGAATTTGGGAAATACCACATTTTAGCAGAGTGAAAGTGTCTTTGTGTATTTATTTATCAGAAGTAGAGAGAGTAAGAAACTGAATGTGAAAAGATAAGAAGAGAACAGGAAATGAACGGGAGAGACTGAGAAAGATTTGATGTGGAAGATAAGGGTAGAAGCTGTGGATAAATGTCTCTATTGAACTATATGAGGTACTTAAGGCAGGATATAGCGGCTAAAAGGGGTTAGAGCGTATGTATCATTCACAGGTTAATGGGGAGAATGACAGAAGTGATGAGTCATTCTGTGAAATGGGCTTTTGGCTCGAGACAAAAGAGATCTGACATACATACTTTTGAGAAGTCCTGATGAAATAGGCAGACATGGAATCGCCCTCTCATTTAGAAACCCCGAATGCATTATCCATAAATCAAGACCAGTCGCACATGATACTGTGCTTCAACAAGAAATTGTTTTAAAATTTAATTTAAAAGTGTTCTTTATTGCAGTATTTCCTATGGAACAGAAAGTTTAGGTAGGACATATCAAAAGGATACAATTTTTTTTAGCTACTTCCTAGTCAGGTGAAAATGGGGTCAGGGCATTAAAGGGTTAGTTCACACAAAATTTAAATTTCTGTCATTTATTACTCATGAACCTCATGTCGGTCCAAACCCTTAAGACATTTGTTCATCTTCAGAACACAAATTAATAGATTTTTTTTTTTTTTTTTTAATCTCCATTAGAAAGCAACAAAATTACCACAGTCAAGGTCCAGAAAAGTAGTAAAGACATCGTTTAAATAGTCAATGTGACTGCAGTGGTCCAACCTTAATGTTATGAAGCGACGAGAATACTTTTTGTGTGCAAAAACAGAACAAAATAACGACTTTATTAAACAATTTCTTCTCTCACCTGTCAGTCTCCTACGCTGTTTAAGTTGTATAGACAATCCAGGCTTCTATGTCAGAACGCCCTCTCAGTATTAATGACAGAAATTTAATTTTTGGATTAACTAACCCTTTAACATTCTAGGAGGCATCTGATTGGACAAAAAGCTGTGTAGTGCAAGATGATTCATCAAAATGTTTGATACAGTGTTGGGTATAATTAATTACTAAGTACTGTTATTTAATTACTTTTCCATTGAAAAAGTAAAGTAAGGGATTTTGCTAAATTTTTCTGTAATTTAATAGTTATTTCTAATATTGCAATGTAATTGCATTAAATTAAATACTGTGTAGACAATAGAACAATTCTATATAAAACAATAGTGGATTTAACATCAAAATTTAACATCTAATGTTAAAATGCATGTTTTTAATGTAACCTTCTCCCTTTACACACTTTGGTCAGTTAAAGAATAAGTATGTAATCGTATTTTATTAATTTGAAAATACAGCTGAACAGCTCAGTTGTGTGAGACAATTGGAAAGACACAAAGAGCAATAAAAGTAAAAAAGACAGAAAGTATGGGCGGCAACAGTCATCGGCCGATCACAGTTGAAATGAAACTTGTACTTTTAGGACAATTAATATTTCTATAGCTACATCAATCTTTCAGTGAGATTGATTTCAGGATAACTGGTGTGGATTGTGAATGTCACAGCAGGAAGTCATGGAATGAAATCGATAGGAGGTCAGGTGACCCTGTCTGTACTCCCAGACAGACTGCTGATGCGACACAGACTGGTTGGAGCTTCAAAGTAGATTGCAGCTCAGCTACATCAAGATTCTGGTCCCACAGCACACGAGAGGTCCGGTCAAGCTCACTTTCATCGATGACCAGATTGATTCCACAAGACAATTACATTTTTCTTCAGTAAGAGTAATCTTACCCTTTTAGGGCTGGGACACTATGGGAGCACAACAGAAATACCAGACACTTTGAAAACTTTCCATGAAGAGTGATAGATGAGAACTTGTTTCTAATGGACAACCGATATGGGGTCTTCAATGATCGATGCCAACAGTGGCATTATCTAGAAGGCAGAATAGCTGATGGCTGCTATAATACTGCTATTTTGTACAGCTGTGAATTTAAGTATAATTTAAAAACTATTTTATTTTTATTAAGCAATTAAATAAACTGTTTTAAATTTAAATGATCTTATCTATAAAAGTCTAATCATGGCCTGGCAATTGGAAATGGGTTTGGAAATAATGAGAAATTTTTGGGTGAACTATCCCTTTAAGAGCGTCAAAAAGCCATTTATTATTTGAATTTCATTAAAAAATGGACAAAAATTTGAAAGCCGAGAAAGCTTGTTTGAAAGCTTGTTGAGCAACTGAAGCGCAAGCTGTTAAAGCTCCACCCTCTTTTGGAAAGTGGGCTGGGGGCACCAGCTCATTTGCATTTAAAGGGACACACACAAAAACGGCGTGTTTATGCTCCCACCCAAATTTGACAAGCTATAATAAATTATCTGTGGGGTATTTTGAGCTGAAACATCACAGACACATTCTGAGGACAACAAAAACTTAAATTGCATATTGTAAAAGGGGCATTATAGGTCCCCTGTAAAAAAAATGGAGGCAGAAATCCGAAACAACAATGGAGGACAAAATCATTGTCGCTGTAAGATACATCTTCATACTTTTATAGAAAAAGGAATAAAAATGATCTTGCTTGGAAGAAAGTAAGTGAGGAGGTCGGACAATCTGGTAAGTTTGAGCTACAGGCTATATAACTATTGAGACTACAAGCTAGCTAAAGCCGGCAAATTGAGCTTATTCGCCTTTTCCGCTATTATACTTTTCCGCTGACGAGTTGTGTATTTATTCAGAGGAAGTGTGTGGAAGAGTCTGGGACACATATTTAAAGAAGGGGGAGAGCCCCTCTCATGACGCGAATTCGCGTCTGTTGTGAAGTAAATTTTACCCCCGAATGTAGCGAATGTCATGCGCAAATGAATCGAGTAAACTCAAAATGTTCAAGCATACAACTACGCGCGAATAGCGCAATTTATTCGCACAAGTCGTGTCTGGTGTGAACGCACCATTATAATTGTTGTGTCACTAATTATATGGGTTACATTTGCTTTTGTTGTGTCAAGTCATGCCACTCACGTCACTCAGGTTTTAGTTATACCAATGGAGGATGTTTTCTGAGCCCAACTATCATTGCTGAATTTAAATTGTGGCAGCCCTTTCTGGATTTCTAAAGCACGTTCACGAGAGCACCATGACGCATGCATGTTGTGCTGACATGAGAACAGATTTTGTTGCGTGAACGTGCGTTGGAGATTAATATTTTGTAAATAATAATGATGCCTTTACTACCTTTCTGGGGCTTGAAAAGTGGTAGTTGCATAGGCTGTAAATGGAGGGACAGAAAGCTCTCAGATTTCATTAAAAAGATCTTAATTTGTGTTCCGAAGATGAACAAATGTCTTATGAAATGACATGAGGGTGAGTAATTAATGACAGAATTTTCATTTTTGGGTGAACTAACCCTTTAAAGGGGACATCGGATGCAAAATTCACTTGTGTTGACTGTGTGTCTACACAACCACCCTATAATGATAAAAATCCACCCAGTGCTTTTTTTAATCCCCACAAATCATAAGCACTTTGCCAAGAATCTGTGGACGGCTTGATCTGACAAAGTGATGTAAATTTGCACAGGCCCCTCTCACGACTCTTGACGGACACTGCCGTTTTAGCATAGACCCGTCCCTGAGTACACCGTAAACAGTCGGCCATTGTTTCGATGTCATGCAAGTGTAGACAAGAATGTCTCCAAAGCAACTGAGGTGTTTTGTTATTGGATATAAGAATGAACATGGCAGTCATCCTTTACTCTCGACATCTGAGCCGCTGAAGACGTAATGGATTCATTTTTTTTTTGAAGGGAATATACGTTTATGTCTGCGCTAAAAAGTTTGTTATGCTAAAAAGTTCCTGAAGGATGGATCAGTACCTCCAGAAGACGTGAGTATCGTCACAGTTTTTTTTTAATGAATCTTTGCAAATCTTTCCTAATAATGTGCTAGTTAGCAAGTTCTAAAGTTAAAGGCCTAAAGTTAAAGGCTAAAGTTAAAGGCCAGTTCACACCGCACAGATAAACGACAACAAACATGTCTATTGGAGTTTGTTGGATCAGGATGCAGCCTCCGAAATGAGATGCAGCTAGTGCAATACCCTTGTCGGCATCCGTTGCCATAGGTCGGAGTTTGTTTTCACCCAACTGAACATGTTTCGGGGAATGTCTGAGCAGTGTGGTATGATATTCCAACAAACAACAACAACCTCAGATGTATTCTGTCCTGGCCACGAACCGTTGCTATGACGATGAGGCAAGTCTCCTGCAAAGAATGCTGTTTGATCGCGCCGGCGCCTCACGCACACACAACAAAGCACTGCAAACATGACATTGCAGCTTGTTCATTATCAAAATAATACAGTCGAACAAACATATATGTCGTCATTTCTATTTAGAACCTTCTCACTGTAATTCATAACTGCACGTTTATAATGAACAATGCATTAAGGTGACTGTCTTATTACAAACTGTGTACATTTTATGTAAAGATAGCATGGTAACACTACAATAAGGTTTGTAAAGGTGTTAGTTAATGACAAACAAGTAATTTTCAAATGTATTTTAATCGTTTTTTTGAGCATCTATAACTGCATAAATAAGAATGGTGAGTTCAATGCAATACAGTACCTGCTAGTGTTGTCAAAAGTACCGACTTCAATACATAGTCGGTACTGAAATTTAAAAAATGTGACGCTTTGAGCGCTGTTGAGTGGATTCGTAAACATCTCTGATTGGCCGTTGTTTTCACGGCTCATCGGATATGTCTGTGATAGGCTTCAATGATCAACGCTGTAAAAACGTTGTAAATAATCATCAGTTAATCTCTTCACTAAGCGCTTACACAGATACACATGGGAGTGTTTGAAAGCATGCGTCTATCGCGAATCGGTCCACTGTTAGACGCTTGCTTTCAATCACTCGCGTTCCCACTGACAAAACGCTTTCAAATTCAAACACTTCCGTGTGCTTTCAAATGCTCCCACGCGTTGATCATTGTAGCCAATCACAGGCATATCTGATGAGCGCGTCAACACAATGGCCAATCAGAGATGTTTACGAATCCGCTCAACAGCGCTCAAAGCATCACGTTTTTAAAATTTCAGTACCGATAGGTACCGAAGTCGGTACTTTTGACAACACTAGTACCTGCCAAATATTGTTTACAGCCCGCCCATGGAAGATAGGAGTGGGGTGAACAGTAGCTCATTATCATTTAAAGGGACATGCACTGAAATGGCTCGCTGTGAACAGAGCTGTTTTTGACAAGGTAAAAAGGGTGTTCTTTTTTACACAACCATTAAGAAATTTTAATCAAAGTATGGTACAGGCTTTCATGAAGACCCTAAAGAATCATACTAACTTGTGGAAAATTGGCATCCGATGTCCCCTTTAAGCGAATCTCCACAACTACATTCCTGAAAGTTGCCCAAACCTGTTAGATTGAATCTTGCAATTTTGCAAAGTGCCTGGCCTGCTATTTTTGTGTGCAGTATTCATCAGAGTGTCACTGAACGGACTATGAACAAAATGCTGGATTCATGTCAAGGAGATTGCATTAACATGCAGCCACAGGATTCATCCACATTCACTTGTCCATGGAATGCAAACCAAAATCATTCCGCCACAGTACACGTGTAAATCAATAGCTGTAGCCCTATTATTTCCTACATATCAACGCTTCTGTCCATTAAAGCTGTCCATCAGCTAAACAGCCGTAAAGATGCCTTTGTGTTGCTACCTTCCAAAATATTCCCACTATGGTCAGCTTGCCCAACATCCCTTTTAACCACACAAATAGGGGGAAAATACACCAAATATTCACAACATTCCTATCTGATGACCAGATGGGGATATAAAAGGGCCAAATTGAACTCCATTATGAGCTTGCTTTGCCACACCTCAACACATTTAATTAGCTTTTCTCCCATCAGATTCCATAGGAAAAATAGGGGAAAAGGTAGTAGGCTAAATGACAGGTTGCTTTGTGCGATCGGGAGTACGGAAAGACAGGAAGCCAACTGTTAGATGCAGATGGTCTGAGTGTCAAGCCAGCACACAATGCACAGAGCAGGACAGGAAGATAATAAACCAAGTAATGACACATAAGGAGAGAACGGTGGAATGAGAGGAGGACAAGAAGAGATGAATGGATGCAAAAAGAGACAGAACAGAATGAGTGATCAACTCTTCAGAGTATTTGAACTCTCAGCACATCTGCTCAGTGACCACCGAGGGTGAGCGGTCTGTATTTTCGTTAATCTCTGACACAAATCACAATTAGCTACTCTGATCTTTTAAAGGGCTGAGATGAAACCTTTTTGTCTGGAATGTAAGCAAATCAATACAATACATTATGCATGCTGGGCAGGCAATCTCACTGAGACCTGCCTTGAGCTGTTGAGCTAAATCTGGATTGGGACAGGATATCAGCATACCCAATGCTTGCTTTCATAAGAGAATACATTTATTAATCAAAACAAAGTCCTTCTGTGCCTGCTCATATGTTAAAGACTTTAAAAAGTTTCTGATCAATAGCCGAAAGTAAAAGAACTCATGGAATTTCCAAGGATAGGTCTTGATTAAGATGACAATCCCATCCATCTGTGACAGCGTGCAGGACATTTGGGATTTGGGAAGGAAAATATTCTTCAGAGCATTAAGGGAACTTTCCATTGAAATAATCTCAGAATGGTTAAGCAGATTGTCTTTAATGGATTTGGAAGAACATTTTATCACTCAGATGTTGCTCTTTTATAGCTTAGGTGACTTAATAGACTTCTTATAATGTACAAATTAACTTTCTCAGATATTTCTTCTAAAAAAACATCAAAATATTTATATTTGATGAGAAAAGGTATGAGCATAGTTTGAGTGATCGTTGAGCTTTCTTCTGAAACTCCTTGTGAGTAAATCAATTGCTACTAAAGTTCCAGCTAGGGGACAAAATAATAATGGTTGCTGTTAGCCATTCACTGGCTAATAAAATGTTAATTTTTAGATATAGGCTTAGAATAAGTTTAGCGCAGATTTATTTTGACTGTGTGTTGTATCCTATGACTGCTTTAGGGCACCAACACTAGAACCCGCTGACTGAGCATTTGACAGGAAAAAATGCATTATCTCATTTATGAGAACGCAAAGAGCCATTCGATATTGAAAAAGCGTGAATAAAGTGAACTGGACCGCATACAGTTATGTTTTCTACTCCGCCTTTACAGCGTACTATTCCCATTGATATGAATAGATTCACACTGTTCTTTGACAGATCATAAACTCGAGTGCAGTCGTTCTCAATCTTTTTTATTCCAAGGCCCCCTCCTTCTTCAAATCAATACTGCAAGACCCCCCTAAGATGTTTGACATTTCCTCTTATACTGTACTTCTGCAGCAAAGAGAAATGTGTTTGTTTTTAAACCATGAAATATTATATTATTATGATAAAATCTGTGACAATAATTTCTTAATTTTTGTCAGCAGGTATGCAAAAATGGAGCCCATGTATTTAATATGAAATACAGTACAGTCCAAAAGTTTGGAACCACTAAGATTTTTAATGTTTTTTAAAAAAAAGTTTTGTCTGCTCACCAAGGCTACATTTATTTAATTAAAAATACAGTAAAAACAGTAATATTGTGAAATATTATTACAATTTAAAATAAATGTTTTCTATTTGAATATATTTCACAAAGTAATTTATTCCTGTGATGCAAAGCTGAATTTTCAGCATCGTTACGCCAGTCTTCAATGTCACATGATCCTTCAGAAATCATTCGAATGTACACTTTTGTACACTGGAGAAAAACATATTAATTATAGGTTTCCCTCAAAGTTCTTTAGAGAGAGGAATTATTTTTCCTATTTTCACCCCGGAGGAAACATTACAAGTATTCGCATTTAACTCTATTGGATCGTAACCAGGTTGTAAGTACTGCTTCAAAATGCCAAAAGAAGAAACAGAAGCAAGAAACAAAAAATAGAGAGTAGGCAATTTATTTAAAACTGCATTTAAACTCAAAGGCTGTTCGTCAGCTGATCAAAAGTTTAAGACCATAGCCTTGAAAAGTTCAAATCTGCGCAAAAATATGGCTTTCATGTCACTGTCCTTCAGGCAGTCACACTGTCATGATCTCCTGATGGCAAAGGCAAAAAGGCTTTCTGTCTTTGAACGTGGCAGGATTGTAGAGCTGCACAAGCAAGGGCTCTCGCAACGCGCCGTCGCTCTGAGGTTGAACGCAGTAAGACAGTTATTTTACATTTCTTAAAAGATTCTGAGAGTTATGAGACAAAAAAAGTCAAATGATAGACCCAGAAAAAATTTCACCTGCACTGAGCCGAAGGATCTGACGGACTGTTCACAGTCGATCCTCGACCCAAACTAAGGCCCTTAATGATGCTGACTGCAGCCCAATAACCATAAGACGGCATCTGTGAGAGAAGGGCTAAAAGAACAAAAAACGTCTTCAAAGGTCTCCTCCCACACCACAAAGTTGCTCGATTGGAATTTGCAAGGGAGCACCAAACATGGGACATTGAAAGGTGGAAATAAAGTTTTATTCTCTGATGAGAAAAATTGATGGCTTCCAACGTTACCGGTATGACAAGGAGATCCCACTGGAGATGTTTTCTATGTGGCACAGTGGAGGAGGTTCCATCATGATCTGGGGTGCTTTTTCCTTCAATGGGAAAATGGAGCTTCAGGTTGTGTAGGGGCGTCAAACTGCGACTGGCTATGTGGACATGTTGCAGCAGGCATCCCTCTTGACTGAGGGCCCTCATCTGTGCGGTAATGACTGGGTCTTCCAACAGGATAATGCTGCAGTTCACAAAGCCCGCCTGATGAAGGACTTCTTCCGTCACTCTTTTGGATCATCCTGCATGTTCCCTGATCTAAATCCCATTGAGAATGTTTGGGGATGGATGGCAAAGGAAGTTTAAAAAAAAAAACGAACGTCACCTCCAGACCGTGGATGCCCTTCGTGAAGCCACTACACCGGTGTTTCTCAACCCTGTTCCTGGAGGACCCCCAACATTGCAGGTTTTGTCTTTCTCCTTAATTAAACACACCTGATTCAACTCATCAGCCAATTAGAAGAAACTCCACTACCTGAAATGAGTGTGTCAGACAGAGGAGACTTTCAAAATGTGGAGTTTTGGGTTTTTTTCAGGGTTTGAGGTGATCAACAAGAATGGTGTGGTTACTCACTACTGAGTCCATTTTTGACACTTTTGGTTTTGTTGTGGAGTTTTTGTTTTTTTCAGGGGGGCTATGGTCTTAAACTTTTGATAAGCTGATGAACAGCCTGTTTGAGTTTAAATGCAGTTTTTAATAAATTGCCTACCCTCTATTATTTGTCTCTTGCTCCTGTTTTTTCTTTTGCCATTTTGAAGCAGTACTTACAACCTGGTTACGATCCAATAGTGTGAAATTCGAATACTTGTAATGTTTCCCCCAGGTCTTATGATTTTGTTCAGGAGTGTATGTCTCACAGAAGTACTGCAATATAACTCACATCATTCCAGGAAATCCCCTATGGCCATCATACTATCGCTGTGACGGACTAAAAAGAAGATAGAAACGCTTTTATTGATTAAACATGAATATAATAAACAGACGTCTATGACAATACATGGTTTATATGTGTTCCTCAAGCCTTCGTGGGTATTTATGTAATAATAAAGTACATTTATAATGCAATGCTAATCAAAATTCTATTTCAAACACTCGACTGACGTTATGAATTAAGTCTGGAGTAAAAACGTAATTAAATGTTGTCTTTTGTTGGACAAAAGGTTCATAAATGCTTTTCATGTTTGGAAAGTTTGTGTGTTTGACGTGTGTTGCTTTGCAGTGCTTTCATGGAACATCATTTACTACTGATCACAGAGCAGCTCTTAACTAACACGCTGTGTACACATTTACATAATTAAAAATCTAAAAAAAAAAAAAAAAAAAATCACAGCCAATTTCACTAAGCTGATTCATGATTTCGATACGATTTCGATTATTAGTGCAGCCCTATTAAGACAGATTCAAAGCTCCTGAATACTTCAACGCAGACATTCTTTACATTTCAAAAGTACTGCTCTAAAAGGAACACTCCACTTTTTTTGAAAATAGGCTCATTTTCCAACTCCCCTAGAGTTAAACAGTTGAGTTTTACCGTTTTCGAATCCATTCAGCCGATCTCAGGTTCTGGCGGTACCACTTTTAGCATAGCTTAGCATAGTTCATTGAATCTGATTAGACCATTAGCATCGCGCTTAAAAATGACCAAAGAGTTTTGATATTTTTCCTATTTAAAACTTGACTCTTCTGTAGTTAAATCGTGTACTAAGACCGACAGAAAATGAAAAGTTGCGATTTTCTAGGCTGATATGGCTAGGAACTATACTCTCATTCAGGCGTAATAATCAAGGAACTTTGCTGCCGTTCCATGGCTGCAGCAGTGCAATGATATTACGCAGCGCCCGTGAGCCCCTGCTTGCACAGGGAACGTGCCTTGCAACCATGGAGACGTATGTGAGAGACGCTGCGTAATATCATTGCGCCTGCTGCAGCCATGGAACGGCAGCAAAGTTCCTTGATTATTACGCCTGAATGAGAGTATAGTTCCTAGCCATATCAGCCTAGAAAATCGCAACTTTTCATTTTCTGTCGGTCTTAGTACACGATTTAACTACAGAAGAGTCAAGTTTTAAATAGGAAAAATATCAAAACTCTTTGGTCATTTTTAAGCGCGATGCTAACGGTCTAATCAGATTCAATGAACTATGCTAAGCTATGCTAAAAGTGGTACCGCCAGAACCGGAGATCGGCTGAATGGATTCGAAAACGGTAAAACTCAACTGTTTAACTCTAGGGGAGTTGGAAAATGAGCCTATTTTCAAAAAAAGTGGAGTGTTCCTTTAAATAAGCACAAGTCATCCTGCCATACCAAACAGAACCACAGGGAGAAGCCAAAAGATCACTAAAACTGTCGCTTTGACCTGACTGCATATATAGTTACTATACGGATGCATTCAGAATTATTATACACAGTGAAATACAAATTAAAAATAAAAACATTTTGAATATGTCGAAACAGATGCCTATATGTACAAAAAACACCAGTGAGCAACCCTCACAAATTCCTCCAAAACACGCGTCTTCAGCAAGCATCCATTATAATACACTCGCAGGACATTAACTTGCAACTATGCAAATATATTGAAATGTGTTCATGCAAAATACAATGTTATAGGGATTAGTGCGCCGAGAGCGCACAACCTTGGTTTGTTAGTGCATCAATAATAACGGACTCACATGTGCCTAATGCAAGACTCCTGTATGTCACTGTAATTTTCTTTACCTTCATTACAATCATCATCCATCAAAACTTTACTAGCTTGACAGTGGTTTGCTTGATCCAACCGAGAGATGTAGCTTGCATACAGTGGCTGTTTTCAGCCGCCGTTCAGGTTGATAACCAATGCTCTAGTGTATAGACACTGTTATTTATGGTCTTTGTTGCTTTTTCTTGCATGAATGCAAAGAGAGAGTCTTACATACCACTTTGAATTCAGACACTACACTACATTACATTCATTCTCGTATTATTTTTCCTGTCAAAATGACAGAGTTCGTTTGGAAATAGTCATTATTTTAGACTTTTTGAACAATTGCACAAATGGCAACCCAATGTCTAGTGCTCATTTATCACCGTCCAGGTTTTGATTTCAGCAAATTAGTTAATATTAGTAATATTCAAAAGCCCAGCAGCCTGTCAAACCTTGGCGCATTTTATAACATTTTAGTAGTGTTAAGTGTTATTTTATTAGCATTAATGTTAGTATTATAGAAACACTGAATGACCAGTGACGTCTCAAGCATCACCAAGTTCAGTTTAATATAACATATGCATTCATACACTTTCATGCACGGTTGCCACATTTTAGTTATATTTACTCAAGTTCTATCATAAAAAACATGCTTGATTGCCTGATGTTTGTTAGTTTATTTGTTATGCTTTCAAATGAATGTATCTTTGTAAAAATCTGTAATTTTTTGAAGATAAGCTGATTTAATTTACAATCTATACATATAATGTATATCATATTTTTGTGTGTGCCCATCTAAAGTCTGGTAGGTAAACTAAAAAATTGTACTAGCCAATGGTGATTCTATTGCCAATGCGGGTGTAGAGGGTTGTCTGGGGAACCTAAGCAGGGGTGCGTTTCCCAAAAGTGAACAATGGTCGCAAGTTCTGTCATTACCAATAGAGTTCAATGGAAGTTACCACCATAGATGACTAACAAGGTTTTTGGGAAATGCACCCCTGGAGACCTTCAGCAAACATTTCCATTTGCTCTGCATTTAATCTAATTGCTGTCTAGGAGAAATAATAGAGATATTAAAGAGATCCCACTTGTGATTTGTCATTCCCACCTACATTTACAAGACTGAAACAGCATCAGCAGTAGCAAATCAGCAATTGACTTCACACTTACCGATGTTCACCTCATCATCCGTTTCTGCATCACCGATGCACTCAAACTGGAACTCCTGTAAAGACTGGGAGAACTTCTGCACAGCTACCGAGAGGCCTGAACAGAGAAAGAGAGGTTCAAAAAAGCTTACCATGAATGTTCCATAAGTGTAACATAAGGAATAATTAATCAAGGGCCATTGAATTATTAGAAAATAATGCACACCCAAAGTGGTAATGCGGCCACGATGCAAAGTGGCATTATTAATGCAGTTATTACAGAGAGAGAGAGATAGAGAGAGATTAGTGATTAGGGATAGTTCACCCAAAAAAGAAAATTACCCCATGATTTACTCTCACTCAAGCCATCCTAGGTGTATATGACTTTCTTCTTTCTTTTTTTAATGGCCTGGCTCATCCAAATAAAATCGTAAAAATTTGCATTTTAGACCTAATTCGTGACCGGTGTTTTGTTTTGCTCTCTCTTCTGCGTTTCCGTGTTCGGCAATACGTCACGTGTTGGGTCAGAGTTCACTCTTTCTCCGTAAATTGATGCATACGGCTGTGTCCGAAGTTAGATATTTTAGTTTTTAATATGGATATTTTTTTTACACAAATGCATCACTTCACTTCAGAAGGCCTTTATTAACCCCCCGGAGCTGTGTGGCTATCTTTTATGATGGATGGTTTCACTTTTTTGGGCTTCAAAATCTCATCCTCCATTTACTGTCATTATAAAGCTTGGAAGTGCCAGGACATTTTTTAATATAACCAACTGTGTTCATTTGAAATACGAAAGTCATATACACCTAGGATGGCTTTTTGGGCACGAGCAAATCATAGGGTAATTTTCATTTTTGGGTGAACTAAGTCTCTGAACAGTGTTTGGTAGCAGCATCTCAAATTAGACTTCTCTAATAGTGAAACTATAAGTTTACCTACTTCAAGAACAGTGCTGTTATTACTCGCTAGTGAGAAATGTCATAGAGTTTTTAAGTTGCTAAACTATCGCTGACAACATTTCTGTGTGAGTGTGTGTTCAGACTGTATGTGTGCATTTGAGTGGGAGTGAGATCGTGAGAACGAGAGTATGTGCTTTTTCCGTAATTTAGTGGCAAAAAAAAAAAAAAAAAAAAAAGTAGTATAAAGGTTTAATGAAAGTGACACAATCACCTGTATCTCCTGTAGGACAGTTTAAGGGGCCACTCACACAGAATGTGTTTTTCCATTCTAATGCTCTACTTTTCCATTGTTATTCAATGTAAACATGCTAGACTTTTACTTTATTTATTTATTTATTTATTTTTAAAGTTAAACGTTTCTAGACCACGCACATTTTTAGTTCCACTGACTTGCGTCTCACAGTTTTTTTCTCCAAAAACCTGTTCTGTGTGAACCAGCCCTAACAGTACTATCATGGTGCATAAAAATGTCATGACATTCAAAGACTTTAAAAACACATGAAAGCTAACTTAGAGCTTGAATCAAACTAAAACTGATCCACTTCAGTCAAAGGTGTATCCTCTATTCAACACGAAACTATGAGAACCTGTACAAAAAGACAAATACATAATCTTCACTCCCTGCTGAGAGTAAATGAGTTCTCATTTGGAGTGCTAAACGTACATCTCAGTCATCAAGAGTGGGCGGAAAGGACTCGAACAGGAAAAACGCTAAGCAACTCAATCAAAAAAAGGTAATGAGACTGTAGAGAAAAGCCATTTCATCATGTCTTAAAGAGGTGATAGACCCGACTGCTCCTCCAAATACCAACAAAAGCCTTCAAAAGCTCTCTGCCAAAAAAAAAAAAAACTCTGAAAAGGGCTTCTCATTACTTTCTCCTTAATCTTCTATTTGGAAGAACGCAGGGTTGGAAAATGTCTCTTTCAAGCTTAAGAGCATAAGATTTGTCAAAAGAGCAATACGTAGGCATTCACAACGGAGCGGGGAGGAATACTAAATTTCCACTTTTGACTGTTGGTTTAGTGAATTATTCATTGACATCTATCAAGACAGGTCACAAGGATGCATTGTAAGGCTCATTAGATAGACCAGCGCTAATATGCAGACTGACACCAATCTGCTGCAACAGAAGTTTGTAATTCCAGAAAGATCAAAAGTTCATTCCATATAATTTGCAGTCCTGTGGCTATTTTGGTTTTAAGTCTAATTTGGGGCATTATGGTTCACTTATGTCAAATCCAACCATAGCACTGACACGGAGCACTGACAAAAAGCTGAGAGGACAGAAAAGTGAACTTAAGGTTGTATTCGAGGCCATTTTTCTTGTAATTTGCACTTAGTGACTTTTGTTTTTATTCAAATAATTTTATTTTATTTGTGCATCACACAGTTTCAGCAAACTGTAATTTGTGTTTTCTGCCCACTTTTTGAACTAATATGAAGGTCAGGAGTATAATATTTCTGAACATTTGAATAACATTTCTGTAACGTCTGGCACTTTGAGACTCATGTATCAAACATATAGAATGCGGTTTAGATCATACAGAGGTCACTAAGGAGGACACAGAGAACACTGCAATCCCGCATTTAGTAAACACTGGAACATTCCACTTCCAGGGTTCAATTCCAAAGGCTACAGATTCTATATGGATAAATTAGTCATGATTCCTAACTAAAGAAAACAGTGCAGCAAACGACAGCAGGATGTGATATGATTTTTCCCACACTCCATATAAACAACACAGTGTTACAGATCTTATAACATAGTGTTACTTTAAAGCAGGGGTTCCCAAACTTTTCAGCCCACGACCCCCAAAATAAAAATGCCAGTGACTGGCATTGGCGCAATGGCGCACACGCACTAACGCCTGTTTCACACATAGGCCTACTCTGTTTGCAGTGTGCCCATATTAACGGTTAGAGCGTTCACTCTGCACACGGATGCAGTCCGGGAGTGGGTTCCAGGAGCGCTACGTCTGCAGTCTATTTTTCCTGCGCTGCACCACGTTGAATTAAAACGATAACGCACTGTTCGCATTAAAATAAACATGTATTGACGTGAAAAACTAGTAATTTCATATAAATCAAAAGTATTACTTTATATAAATATAAAGTAATAAATTGAATAAAACGTTTAAATGTAATGCGTTTAAACGTGACATCTATGAAATACAGAGAATCGCAATGCTGACAAGCCATGATCAGTAACAACTTTTGGATTTGAAATAAAAATAAGTAAATGTTGTGTTTGTGATAAACAGCCATGGATCAGTTGCAAAAGCGGCATATGTGAAAGCACAATAGTGTGTGCTGCTCCGCATATCTACTGCAAAGGCATGACGGTGCTTCTCCGCTATCCCTGCGTTGTCTTTGGTCGATATTAACCAACGTTTCATTTCGACAAAAATAATATCCAAAGCCTAAAGAATTACCTACATGCACTTGTCAGAATGTTTAACATGGTGCTGTAAACTAACCTTCTACAACTGTTGCTGTTGCTAATATATCGTTAATCTGTCGTAATCACCTCAGGAGTCATGTTCAAGGGAAAGGAAAATCAAAAGGTTGATAGCTTTTTTTTTATTTGCATGGTTTTTGTTTTTAATTTAACTACATTTAGTATTTTGTTACAATTATTTATAAAATATGCTATTTCTAATCATTTAAAAAAAAAAAAAAATTCATCTCGCAACCCCTCCCTCGATGTCTCCTGACCCCCACTTTGGGAACCACTGCTTTAAAGGAGTCATATTCTATACTTCTGTTGCATTTTTGAAGATCCACTTACAATATTTAGTCAATCACACAAAAGTTAGAAATACAGATTTTCTTGACCATTTCTTTAATTTTTAAGCTATATTTATGGGCCTTTTGTGCCTTTATTCAGAGAGGACAGTAGAGAAGCAGACAGGAAAGCATTGGGCATAGAGAGAGGGGCAGGATCAGCAAAGGACCTCGAGACGGGAATCGAACTCGGGTCACCGTGAACGCATTTGCACCATATGTCGGCGCACTAACCACTAGGCTATCGTCGCTGATTTCATTACCATTTTTTTTACCTTTGTCTGGTCTACAGAATTAACAAGTTTGTCCTGTATCTTAAGATAAATAACCCCATTTCTAGAAACATTGGGACATTAGGTTGAATACAATAAAATCAAGAATCTGTGATTTGTTCATTCTCTTGAACCTTTATTTAACCGATTAAAGTACAAAGAAAAGATTTTCAATGTTTTCACTAGCCAACTTAATTGTAATTTGTAAATATAAACAATTTTTGATTTCGATGGCTGCAGCACACTCCAAAACGTTGGGACCGAAGCAAAATAAAAGTGAAAAGAATATAGAACATCGAAGTTTTGAAACAGTCCACAATAAGCAGGTGAGCAGGTGGTATCGTGATTGGTTACAAAAGGAGCATTCACTAAAGGATCAGTTTTTGCAAGCAAAAATGGGTCATCATGTCTCACCACTTTGTGCCAAATTTCATGAGAGAATTGTCAAATAATTCAAAAATCACATTTCTTAATGCAAGATTGCAAATAATTTATGTCTTTCACAATCTACCATACATAATATTGTGGAAAGATTCAAGGTATCAGAGAAAGGGCCAGGCAAGAAACCTCTTTTGAATGTGCATGACTTTTGACCCCTCAGACAGCATTGCATGAGAAACCGTCATGCTACTGTGTGATATCCACGTGGGCTCGGGAGTACTTTGGAGAACCATTGTCACTTAACATAGTCTGCCTCTGCATTGAGAAGGAAATGCCTCTGCATTTTTTGGGAAAAAACGGACATCGATTTCTCAGTCCCAAAGACAAAGGGGACCATTCAGACTTTCATCAGCGTCAGGTGCAAAAGCAAACATCTGTCATGGTATGAGTGTGCATCAGTGCAAACGGCATGGGTGACTTGCATATGTTTGAAGATATCATTGATGTGGAGGCATATATTGGGATTGTACAGAGAAGATAACATCTTTCCGGGGAAGCATGACAATGGCAGGCCTCATTCTGCATATGCTACAACAAGTGTGGAATGAGGTTTCTTAGACACTCCACACTGTAGAGTGGATGTGCTTGACTGGCCTGAATCAGAATCAAACAATGACGACCACGGATTGTTGAGCAGCTGTCTTGTATTATGCGAGATTTCACTTGCAAAAATTCAACAAATAGCATCCTCAATTCCAGAACGATTAAAAAATTTAATTAAAAGAAAAGCTGATGTGACAAAGTGGTAAACATGCCTCTGTGCCAACTTTTTTAGAGTGTGTTGCAGCCATCAAAATCAAAAATTTGTATCTTTTCAAAATAAAATTAAGATGGTCAGTGAAAACATTTTAAATCTTTTCTTTGTACTTTTGTCAGTTAAATAAAGGTTAAAGAGAATGAATAAATCACAGATTCTTTTAACAAAATATACCAACTTTTCTAGAAATGGGGTTATATATATGCAAATTAAAGGTACAATATGTAAAATTTTTGCAGTAAAATATCCAAAAACCACTAGGCTAGTGTTATATATTTTGTCCAGCTGATTACAAACAATATCTCTAATGTTTTCAACTACTTGTAAATCATGAGAAAATTCCCATTCTAAACAGTGACACGGGGCAGTGCAGTCGCCTGTCAATGACGTCAGTTACCTTTGTTACCGCCTTTACTGACGTGGAAACCGCATAACAACAGTGCCGTGGACAAATGCGAAAGTAGTGTCTAGCGTCCAGTAAACCACTAGCTTGCTTCAAGCAGTTCCTTATTTACTTCTTGCACGTTTTATGGTGTATTGCGTTACTTATTTATGGAACATAATTACTGTTTACCATCTGCCGCTGGTTCTGTCGACAAGGACAGCTCCTGTAAACTCATGACCGGAAAAGCGGAAGCGGCGCCGGCGACTGTGTCATAATAAAAGTCCCGCTGCTCGTGAGGCGTGTGTTGATCAATCGCTCCAGCTCCTCGTTCAGCTCCCGCAACACTCGGTCCTGCTCTGCTTCATACTACAGTAATGTTAGTAATCGCATCCACGAACATGAGTTATTCCAGACTCAAATCCATATTCTTTTGCACCGTCCGTTGAAATGGAGACCACATGTCCCAAGTTTCCGCTCTAAAACTTGGCGTCATCAAACTACGCCTTTGTTTTGAATAGGCTTCTAGCGACCTCTAGCGGAAAAAAATATCACAAATTGTACCTTTAAGTTTGATAAGATTGGCTTGCTTATTATTGGAAATGCCTGGAAATGAGTAAAAATGCACCACTGAAAACTGATTACTGCTGAATACTGAACAGGTGTTGATGAGTTAATATGGGAATAAAACAACACCACCACGAACACAGTAGCAACATCCTAAAAAGAACCCAGAACACCTTAGAAACTAGACAGCAACCAGGCTTGTGCCCCATTTAACTGCTGTTCACATCAAGGCCAATAACTGTAACTATAGTGTTTTAATAATCTTATTAAGAATAAAAAAGTCCACACTACAGCTATAACAATAAATAAACAGAGGAACAATATATACTGCTCGAAAGAATTTAAGGAACACTTTAAAAACACATCAGATCTCAATGGGGAAAAATATCATGCTAGACATCTATACTGATATGGACTGGGTATTGTGTTAGGAACAAATGATTTTATAGAAATTAAAATTATCAACCTACAGAGGGCTGAATACAAAGACACCCCAAAAATCAAAGTGAAAGAATTATGCAGCAGGCTAGTCCATTTTGCTGAAATTTCATTGCAGCAACTCAAAATGGTACTCAGTAGTTTGTACGGCCCCCACATTCTTGTATGCATGCCTGACAAAGTTGGGGCATGTTCCTAATGAGACGACAGATGGTGTCCTGGGGTATGTCCTCCCAGATCTGGACCAGGGCATCACGGAGCTTCTGGACAGTCTGAGGTGCAACCTGGTGGCGTCGGATGGACCAAAACATAATGTCCCAGAGGTGCTCTATTGGATTTAGTTCAGGCAAGCATGAAGGCCATTCAATGGTATCAATCCCTTCATCCTCCAGGAACTGCCTGCATTCTCTCAACACATGAGTCTGGGCATTGTCGTGCACCAGAAGGAACCCAGGACCCACTGCACCAGCGTAGGGTCTTACAATGGGTCCAAAGATTTCATCCTGATACCTAATGGCAGTCAGGGTCCATTGTCTAGCCTGTAGAGGTCTTTCATGTCTGTCACATGTGTTCAGGTTGAACCTGCTCTCATCTATGAAAAGCACAGGGCGCCAGTGGCAGACCTGCCAATTCTGATGTTCAGTGGCAAATGTCAATCGAGCTCCACGGTGCCAGGCAGTGAGCACAGGGCCCAATTGAGGACGCCGGGCCCTCAGGCCACTTTCATGAAGTCTGTTTCTGATTATTTGGTCAGAGACTTTCACACCAGTGGTCTGCTGCAGGTCATTTTGTAGGACTCTGGCAGTGCTTCATCCTGTTCCTTGCACAAAGGAGCAGATACGGCCTTCAACAGCCCTGTCCAGCTCTCCTAGAGCAGGGATGGACAACTCCGGTCCTGGAGGGCCAGTGTCCTGCAGAGTTTATCTCCATCCCTGATAAAAACTCACTTGCCTATAACTTTCTACTAATCCTAAAGACCTTGATTAGCTGGTTCAGGTGTGTTTGATTAGGGTAGGAGCTAAACTCTGCTGGACACTGGCCCTCCGGTACCGGAGTTGTCCATCCCTGTCCTAGAGTAACTGCCTGTCTCCTGGAATCTCCTCTATGCTCTTGACACTGTGCTGGGAGACACAGCAAACCTTCTGGCAATCGAATTGATGTGCCATCCTGGGGGAGTTGAACTGCCTGTGCAACCTCTGTAGGTATCCAGGTATCGCCTCATGCTACCAGTAGTGACACTGAGCCTAGCCAAATGCAAAACTAGTGAAAAACAGTCAGAAAAGATGAGTAGGGGAAAAAATGTCAGTGGCCTCCACCTGTAAAACCATTCCTGTTTTACGGGTCGTCTCATTGTTGCCCATCTAGTGCACCTGTTGTTAATTTCATTAACACCAAAGCAGCTGAATCTGATTAACAACCTCTTCTGCTACTTAACTGACCAGAACAATATCCCAGGAGATTAACTGACTTGATGCTATTCTCTGATTAAAAAGTGTTCCTTTAATTTTTTTAAAACAGTGCTCTTTCAGACCGATTTTTTTCCAGCAGATGAATGATAAAAACATTGATAGGCTATCAGAATCCACCTGACTCTAAAGATCTTGCGCATTTAAAGCAGCAGACAACATAACTGCAGTGCACGCTTATAACAGAGTTTTGTCATCTTTTGTTGTGGATGCTGGTATAGATATTGTTATAGTTACCTTTACAGTAGTTATCATTCTTGGTCTTTAGAAGTGATTGAGAATGACTATTAAAATAGTCATAATAATACTAATATAATACTAATATCACTAATAATACTAATAATAATACTAAATCAGTCCTTGCATTGAAATGGATTTGAGTTGAGGTTGCAAACAGAATGTGTAAGTGTATAAAATTCAAATAAATTAAAATTCAAATAAATTCATAAATCTATATTTCTAAAACTTGAAAAGTTAGGTTTGTATTCAGAAACTTTGAAGATGGATGTTTGAAATATGACACATATATATAAAAAGTCGTATTTGGTATATATATAAAATTAAATTATTTGTAATAAATTAACATTTGTGGGAAAAGTACTTCATTTGCAGGAGGCATTTATTTTTTTAAAAAATGCAACTCAGTAAATTCTTTCTGTCATTCCAATTTAACTTCCTGTGAGGTGTTTAAAATTCATGATTTGCAAGGGAGCTAATTTTGCCCAAGCCTGAAAACAACAGACTAAAAACCTCTCATAGCGCCTTTAGCAACCACATAACAACACCCTGGGAACCATGTACAACACTAATTAACTTAGTTTTCTATTTGCAAATGTCTTGCTTCCTATTATAAAAAAGGCTTAAGTCTAGTCATGGCTTCTAACTGAGATAAACACTCCAGAATTTACTCCAGGATCAGGTTTCATCTGTGGCCTTATGCGTCACCCGTTGCACTGAGAGCGCATAACAAGGTTATCCACTGATGTGTTGAGCGAGCATGTATATCATCTCATGGCATGCACCAGCTCCAAGACTCCAGGGTGCTGGTCAATAATCTGTTTGAGATGTAAGTCTGCTCAGTCAAGCTGAATGAGCCCCATCAATAATGCAGTGCCCTTCACCTCTTGTACTGACAGACAGCATCACCACTACAGCACTGATCCACAACTACAGTACTTTCCTAAAGTCTTCAATGAGAGCATTAACGTCTAACAGGCCGGGCTTTTTCCCGAGATCAGAGGTTGGTAAAATGGAAACGGGTGTCTTGAGGGGAGAATGAAGGGGACACCTGCTGCTGTCCAATCAGCTTTCAGATTCTGAGCACAAAGCCGTGGAAACACCCAGAAAAATCGCACCTCAGTCACTGAAGTCTCCCCAGTGGCCATTCTGCTTCATGTTCCTTCCTGCATTACCTCAGCTCTCCAAACTGTCTCTTTATCTCTATAGGTAATGGCTCGTAGATCTGCTGTCCGTCTCCACTGAGCTGTCACTTTCTGCTGCTGTCATTTCTTCCTCTCGCCTATTAAGTGTAGAACCTGCCGCCTGTCACAACATTCTGCCTTCATGCCTTTAGGGAATCGCTGAGTCTGGCTTGTAAATGGAGAGTTCTTAGCTCTGTTTCAAACCCTAGTGAGCTTCTTCACTGCCTACTGTCAACATTAGCAGCTGCCATCTAAGACCGCATCAGCATTGTAAAGAATTGAACTGAAATCATAATAATACTGTAAAGATCAATCGATAGTCAGTCTACTGATATTTTTCACCAATATTTATAGGTGCAGTAAGCGATTTCTGAGAAATACTGTTGATATTGGAAATCACCAAAACAAACATGCCCCTACCTAAAAGGATCACACCCCTATCTTGATAGCTCCACCCCCAAATTCACAAATTTCTCAGAATTCGCTAACTGCGCCTTTAAACATTTTTTGGATATTGTCATTATATACACATACAGTTCTATGGAATTAATTTATTATCTCTGGGAATTGCAGTACTGTTTCAAATGCACAAACAGAAATTTATGGGGCAAAATACATAATACACGATAAACGCGTTTAAATGAGATTGATGAGATGTGCGTATATCATTTGCTGCAGACGTGCTTCTCACTGTAAAACGCTAATATAGTGCTGTCAGCACATATTTCACAAACTAGACCGACAAAAATTCAGAATTCAGATTACATTCCATTTGAGATTCTAATTAAACGATATACAATATATTTACTGTTTTATTTGTGAACCACACAAGAGACTCAATTAAAGCATTAGACAAATCTCTGACTGAACATTTGTAGGATACACATTTAAGATCAGTTTTGAGAGTGTGGAAATAGTCAGGTATGTTTGAATCCATGCAATACAATAAAACTGAATTCATGAAACACAAATGGGCAGCCACAGATGGTCAACAAAGAGCTACGTTAAAATGTGTTGCAGCAAAAGGATTTGCATTTTTCTGTTATGTCATTGAGACTGACAATACTCACTGAAATCAATGCATTTTCAGAGTATAATCTTTAGTTAGCACTGAAAACTAACAGTGGCATGTGGCTAAGCTAACAACTTGATAAGCACAAAAAAAATAAAAAATACTCAGAGCACACAATTTTTGTAGAGAACTATTTTTATAAATGCTTTCTGGTACTGAATAAAATACATATTCATAATCAACATTTCTGCAATGCATTCTGGGATTCCCTTTTCTCTCAAAGAGAGATTTTAGGCCAAACTAGTGTTTACACAACACCATTTTCAACAACAACAAAAACAACTTTTTGGCCATTCATTTACACAACACCTGTGTTTTGGCGGCCTGAAAATGCAAGTTTTTGAAAATTAGACCATTATTGTCTCTGCGTAAACAACAAAAACGCTAATTTATGAAAATGGTGACATCATGCGCATGCATATTATGTGTTCAGTCTGTAGACCCCTTAATCGCCTACGTCACTGTGACGTCACCGCACTAGCTGGAGGCAAAACATAAATAAGAACTCATAGCAGGCGCGCTAAAAGTTTGAGGTTTTGACTTTAAAATGTCGTCTTGTTGTGTTTTTGGCTGCCAAAATAGAAAGAACAGGACTTTTGGTTCAAAACTAAAGTTTTACCAGATCCCGGTAGACATTCCTTCACAGAAATCAAAAAGATAATTTTGGTTGAATGCAATACGGCGTACAGACTGGACGGAGACGATCATAAATAATACTCGTGTTTGCAGTGCACACTTCATATCAGGTAAAATAATCGATGCATATGTAATGGTGTGTTGGTTTTATCTAGTACAAATCAGCAAGTTTCTGTTTTATAGGTGAAAAGTCGCCAACTTTCAGCGCACTAGCTAGTTTAAATGTTAAACAAACATACAGCGATAGATGAGTGTGCCATCAATGAATGGTCTCTTAAAATAATCCACATTGCTAGCCATAGTTAGCCCAGCGTTAGGTTACATTAGACAATAAGCCTTGACAAAATTCCCCGAACCACCCGAAAGAAATATCCAAAACTTAAGTTAATTTACAAATATAGCTGTCACGGTCCCGCAGAGTCAGTGACTGTACATATTCGGACAGTTCTGAACCTTCTTCTGCATCTATGTTTAATAAATCCCTCCTAAAACATGCTAGTTTACGCTCGTCAACATTGAGTCTAGCATCTCTTTTTGCCTCCAGCTAAGTCCCGCCCACCAGGAAACGTTGCAATGTTTACAAACTTTTAAGGGGTCTATAGGCGAGTAATGTTTCTTTACAAAGTGGCATCGCCAACTACTGGCCTGGCAGCATAATACAGCGTTTTTAGTTGTTTTCGCGGATCCTATGAACGGGGATCATTTTGACAATGTTGTTGTCTCTACACGAAAAAAGGAAAGGATAAACTTGTCTGTTTTTAGTACATCGTTGTCATGTCAACAAACCCTAGGAATGTTTTACAGCCACATCATTTTGTTAGACCTTTTGGAACAGTCTGTGCATCAGAAGCACACCACATCTCAGTAGGTTTACAGCTCTTAATTTCCGACAGTTGGTTCAATGAACACACTGGTAAGAGTAACACTAGCTGTTCTCACCACTGCATGATGGGACATACGCCGAATGAGTATTATGATTTTACATATACTTGCATACATTCACACTGGGTTTCAATAATTAACAAGTGAGAATAAGATGGAATACTGATTTTATCTTGTAAGATGTCACAAAGCATTTCACACTCAAACTGACTTACAAAAGATGCAAGTGAACATAAAACCAGCTGGAACAACTCCCTATAAAACACACACACACACACACACACACACACACACACACACACACACACACTAAAAGACAGTACGTGTCATTACCTCCCCAGTTTCAGGGTTAGAACAGCAAAACATCCCCTTACAAGACAATAAGAGCTCAAAGGGCAAAACTAGATAGCAGAACAGGAGCATGTTCAGAGGACATTTCTCAAAAGGTCACATGCATCCACCCAGCTGCCTCTCGAACCTTACTAGATTTATTTACTTTTACCTTTTACTTCATTTAGTTCACTCAAAAATTAAAATTCAGACATTTTTTACTCAACCTCATGTCAATTCAAACTCATATGGTGATTTTTTCTTTTCTTTTTTTTTTTTTTTCCTCAAATTTTCGTTTTGTGTTAAATTTACACCATCATTTCCAAATTATATGGATATATTATGATGGAACTTCAATGCTGAGAAAACACTCCTTAAAAGTGAAATGATTTCTGTAAATCCAGTGGTCAAATGCTTTGTGGCCCCTCAGTCTATGTAATTATAGCCACCTGACTAGTGGCTGGTTTGTGTGTACAATTTTACAAAAATAGAATACTTTCTGAATGTATATATAAGCTTTTTTAAGAAAGGAAAATGTAAAACATGAAAAAGAAGAATTAGGGAGAATCAAATTATTAATGATTTACTGCCATTGTGTGAATAATATGTAATCATGTAATCAATACAAGTATTTTAAAAAGGAATATAATCTAATTACAAGTAACTTGGAATCTGATTACATAATCCAGATTACATGTAATCAGTTACTACCCAGCACTTGTCACAATGTATTGTAATCACATTTAAAAACAATTAAAATAAATGCAATTATTTCAGTATCAATGATATACTATTTAATTTTTTGTTTGTTTTGATATTATTATATTTGATATTCAATTAGTATATTTTTTCACTTTACATGTAGTTCGTTTTTAATCATTTTCTTGTGTATATCTGTCATTTTTATTTGTTGGTTTTTTTTTTTTTTTTTTTTTTTAAATGTCCAAATGGATTTTTATTTATTAGTTTTAGTTATTTTAGTACCTCGAGTTAAACTAAACAAAAATGAGAAATATAGTACTTTTTTAGTACTTTTTTAAGATTTCATTTCAGTTAATGCTTATTTTATTTCAAGTATAAAAATTTTATGTTATGGTTTTAGTTACTATGCTCAAGATAACAAAGTCTTTCGAAGCCATATGATAGATTTGTATGAGGAACAGCCCAAAATGTTAGTACTTGTCCGGTGTTTGTCACAAAAATATATCATGGTTGTGAAATGAGACCACCACATGGCCTCAAAAGACTTGCAGATAAAATAGCAGATATGGATATGGACTACTTTATGATGCTTTTCTGTCTTTTTTGGAGCTTGACAGACTAGTCACTGTGAATTGTTGTGTGAAAATCTCATCTTATTTGATATTCTACCAAAAATAACAGCATATATGTTTGGATTTTTGCAACAACTATCCCTTTAAACAAGATCCAATGTGCACAGAACATGCATGTCGGCACTTAGCGGCATTCCTGTTATGACATTAACAAGCACAATGCATCTGCTGTGTAATTTTGCAGCAAGTGTAATTACAGGGCATGCTGTGGAAGCTGGCAGCAGCAGAGGCAGTGTGCACATATGATGGGCTTCCAGCCTGCTTTTATCACAGGTTTTATCTGATGTCACACCTCCACACAGCCTGCCATGGAAGAGTGCCTCCATAGCTCACTGCCTGTTAGGGAAAGGACATTTCCTCCAGGCCCTGCTGCTACAAACAAGAAGTCATAGAGAGAGAGAGAGTGACGGTGCTTGTGTCTAATAGTGTATTGCAGATAGTGGGTGGTTGCGTGTATCTGTTTATTTTTTATGTGTGGGTGTGTGTAGAGAAAAGGCATTTCAGTTCTGTTTTCACATTCCAAAATGTTCCAACAGTTGGAATTTTACAGTCAATAATGTGGCAAATGACACCTTTTATGGTGATGATAATACCATCTCACACGCAAGTCTCTAAAAAAACAATAAATAAAGAATGAGAGAGCATTCGCTATAAAACTTACTTAAAGTATGCAGTGTATTCAATGAAATGTACTGGATGATGCTTAGAAGTCAACATAAAATGTCAATCAAATCCCATTTTACTTCCGTAATCAGTCTGAAATTAACTTATTCACTCAACAGCCAATTTGGCTACAAAGGTTACCAGCCATTCGGAACTAGCCAAAAATAAAAATAAACTGTGACTTTAAATATGTATATTTTTGATATCATATACACCGATCAGGCATAACATTATGATCACCTTCCTAATATTGTGTCAGTCCCACTTTTGCTGCCGAAACAGCTTGACTTGTTGAGGCATGGACTCCACTAGACCCCTGAAGGTGTGCTGTGGTATCTGCACCAAGATGTTAGCAGCAGATCCTTTAAGTCCTGTAAGTTGCAAGGTAGAGCCTCCATGGATCGGACTTGTTTGTTCAGCACATCCCACAGATCCTCGATTAGATTGAGATCTGGGGAATTTAGAGGCCAAGTCAACACCTAAAATTCATTGTTGCGATCCTCAAACCATTCCTTAACCATTTTCGCTTTGTGTCAGGGCGCATTATCCTACTGAAAGAGGCCACAGCCACCAGGGAATACCGCTGAAAGGTCTGCAACAATGCTTAGGTATGTGGTACGTGTCAAAGTAACAGGACCCAAGGTTTCCCAGCAGAACATTGCCCAAAGCATCACACTGCCTCCTCCGGCTTGCCTTCTTCCCATAGTGCATCCTGGTGCCATGTGTACCCCAGGTAAGTGACGCACACACACCCGGCCATCCACGTGATGTAAAAGACACAGTATTCATCAGACCAGGCCACCTTCTTCCATTGCTCTGTGGTCCAGTTCACGTGCCCACTTGTTGGCGCTTTCAGCTGTGGACAGGGGTCAGTATGGGCACCCTGACTGATCTGCGGCTATGCAGCCCAATAAACAACAAACTGTAATGGACTGCGTTTTCTGACACCTTTCTATCAGAACCAGCATTAACTTCTTGAGCAATTTGAGCTACAGTAGCTCGTCTGTTGGATCGGACGTCACGGGCCAGTCTTCGATCCCCACGTGACTTGGCTGCCCGTGACCCTGTTGCCGGTTGACCACTGTTCCTTCCAGGTGCCGTGATGAAGAGATAATCACTGTTATTCATTTCACCTGTCAGTGGTCATAATGTTATGCCTGATCTGTGTATTTTTATTTGCGTAGAACAGCATGCTGTCCAGATCAGCGAAATAAAGTGAAACTATGGATTTGAAACCGTGCAGTATGCATGGAAACACATTAATCATGAAAATACACTTAAAGAGATAGTTCGCCCAAAAATGCAAAAATAAATAAATAAATAAATTATATACAGTACAGTCCAAAAGTTTGGAACCACTAAGATTTTTAATGTTTTTAAAAGAAGTTTCGTCTGCTCACCAAGGCTACATTTATTTAATTAAAAATACAGTAAAAAACAGTGATATTGTGAAATATTATTACAATTTAAAATAACTGTGTACTATTTAAATATATTTGACGAAGTAATTTATTCCTGTGATGGCAAAGCTGAATTTTCAGCATCATTACTCCAGTCAGTGTCACATGATTCTTCAGAAATCATTCTAATATGCTGATCTGCTGCTCAAGAAACATTTATGATTATTTTCAATGTTGAAAACAGTTGTGTACTTTTTTTTTCAGGATTCCTTGATGAATAGAAAGTTCAAAAGAACAGCATTTATCTGAAATACAAAGCTTCTGTAGCATTATACACTACCGTTCAAAAGTTTGGGGTCAGTGAGAATTTTTATTTTTATTTTTTTGAAAAGAAATTAAAGAAATGAATACTTTTATTCAGCAAGGATGGCAGTAAAGACATTTATAATGTTACAAAAGATTAGATTTCAGATAAACAATGTTCTTTTGAACTTTCTATTCATCAAATAATCCTGAAAAAAAATATTGTACACAAATATTTTGTACAATTGTACACATTAAATGTTTCTTGAGCAGCAGATCAGCATATTCGAATGATTTCTGAAGGATCATGTGACACTGAAGACTGGAGTAATGATGCTGAAAATTCAGCTTTGCCATCACAGGAATAAATTACTTTGTGAAATATATTCAAATAGAAAACAGTTATTTTAAATTATAATAATATTTCACAATATTATTGTTTTTACTGTATTTTTAATTAAATAAATGTAGCCTTGGTGAGCAGACGAAACTTCTTTTAAAAACATTAAAAATCTTAGTGGTTCCAATCTTTTGGACTGTACTGTGTATATATATATATATATATATATATATATATATATATATATATATATATATATATATATATATATATATATATATATATATATATATATATATATATATATACATACTGTATCCCATGATTTACTCACCCTCAAGCCATCTTATATGTATATATGACCTTCTTCTTTCACAATCAGAGTTATATTAAAAAATATCCTTCCAAGCTTTATAATAGTAATGAATGGGGCTTGAGATTTTGAAGCCCAAAAAAGTGCATCCATCAAAAATAATCCATATGGCTCCAGGGGGTTAATAGACCTTCTAAAAGCAAATATCCATATTTAAACCTTTATTGTGGATGGATGCACTTTCGGGGGCTTCAAAATCTCAAGCCCTATTCACTACCATTATAAAGCTTAAAAAATCTAAAACAATTTGCATTTCTTTTGCCTTTTTATTGACAATAATGAACAACTGCATAAAATAATATTTGTGTTGCATTCCTAAATGCTTGTGGATGCATTTCTGAAATTATTTGTCAAACTATTTGCAAAATACAGAAAATGATAATACAACTTTTAGGAATGTAGCCTTGCCTAAAATACCTGTGGTATATATGAATCTAACAAATGTCTATGTATTTTCATAAATATGGACACCAGCAGGCCCGCTTACATCATCATTTATTTATCCATTACAGACTGTCACACACATGAAGGGACCATTAACGTTTCCTTTGTTTGAGGTTCATGTAAAAGTCATGGAACAGTACTGCTAAATTACAATGTTCTTTTGAAAACTGACAGGTAATGTATTAGGGAACATCTCAGAGAGCACATGTATTCCTCTGATACCCAATCAGATGCTCTTGACAGGAAGACCATACTGATTTGCCATGAGAGCAGCCCATCAAAGAGACCCTCTTATACCTCCAGCTTAACAAGAAGCATGGGATTGTTCTCTCATCGAACCTTAGGAGTTCCCTGTCCTTTGATTCCACTCAGAGGGGATCGAAAGAGGATGAGTCTTGCTCCAGGTAACGATGACAATCGCTCATCAGCCTCTCAGCGGGGGTGCCCATGTGTCAGCCAGAGGAAATCAGGCCTGGCTCTCCTCCAGTCAGCACCTCTCTGAGCACCAATACCCCTGTCAGGCCTGCTGTATCTCAACCTAAATGACACCATCTTAAAGGGATAGTTTACCATAAAATTAAAATTAAGTCATCATTTACTCACCCTGTTGTTGTTCTAATGTCGTGTGCCCTTCTTTCTTTTATGGGCCACAAAAGGAGATTTTTTTAAAACGTTCTGCTTACCCTCATTCATATAATGGCAGTGAATAGCGACTAGGCCTGTCACGATACTTAAATAACCATCTGATGGTTATTTGATCTAACTGCGGTTGTTTCAGACAATCATGATTACTGCACTTTTTATAGGCCTACGGCACAAGTGGGAGTCATGGACCAAAAGAAATAGACAATCACCAATTAAGTTTTTGTCAATTAAGTCATTTGAAGCCATTCCATAGCTTACAATGAGGGACAGAAGAATATTTACACCATTAAATTAAAGTTCACGTAAACCCGTCTTCCCTTCGCTGCGACTGTCAATCATTCAAACGACATATTATATATATATATATATATATATATATATATATATGTGGCGAGGGGGGCGTGGTTCAGCGAAGTCTGCAGCGGGAGAGAGAGGCAGGAGACGAGCGGTTGAGTGAGTGGGTTAAATGCAAATGACGAACACCTGTTTCTTGTTTCAGTAATTGGCGTGGAGAGAGTATATAACGCCAGGAGAAACAGGAGTGGCAGAGAGAGAGAAGGACTACTGACTGCTTACCCCCTGGATGCTGGAATTGTTGGCTGGAGTTGCTTATGTTTGTATTGGACCGTTTTGTGCCTGTCTGCACACCTGTTTTGTTATTTTTGAAAACCAAATAAAGCAGTCAGTAGTCAAGCTGACCCTGTCCTCTTCCTTCCTGACATTGAACTTTGTTACATTGGTGCCGAAACCCGGGAGGAAGGAGGGACATGCTGTCGGAGAGCCCTCGCTGCTGAGGGGGATCGCGGTGCTGCGGAGTTCGGGCAGCGCGGAAGTGAAGACCGCGAAAGGCTGCCCGAGGCGGTGGTGCTGGAGCCTTGTGAAAGGTGGGACGGAGACCCGGATGCCGTGCTCCTGGGACGAGGTGGGGTGGCTGCCGTCCTGGACCTGGAGGGAGCGGAGGAGTCGCCGCCGTCTGCCGTGGGCCGGAGCCTGCTGCCGTCCGCCATGAAGGGGAGGAGCAGGGGACGGGGGACTCGCTGCCGGCTGCCCTCAGTCGGAGGAGCCATCGCCGGCCGCCAGGAGGCGGTCGAGGATCGGGCCGTCCACCGAGCGTCCAGTGCCACCGCATGGCACCGCGAAGAAGAGCCTCTTGGCAGGCTGAGGACCGAGCGGCAGTGTGTCTGGGAGCCGGACCCAGCATTTTTTTTTTTCTTTCTTTTTCCTCTCTCCCCTCTCTCGTCCTGTCGCTCCCCTTGCTTCCGTCTCCTTTCTCTCGTCTCGTCTGTCCTTACCCCCAGGTGCTGCGGCCGCCGAGACAGGCCCCGGGGGGGAGTAAAGCGCAGTCTCGGAGGTACCCCCCGGCCTGCGAGGGGCGTTGGGGGTATGTGACGAGCAGGGCGGGCGAGAGCCGTGAGGGAACGGCGCGAGGCCGGTGACGCGAGTGATAATGAGCGTCACCTGCGAGGCGTGCCGGCCTCGAGTCTCTCACGGAGGAGCTCCGGAGGCATAAAAGGAGGAGCGACATCAGTGAAGGACGAGAGAGGACCAGGCCTGGACTTTATTTTATGTTTTATTATGTTTGTGTGGCCGGCAGACGTCCGCGAGGGTCTGCCGGCATTACTTTCGTTTTGTTTGTTTATTTTATATTAAAGTTTTGTTGAATGTTCGCCGGTTCCCGCCTCCTTCTTCCCACATCTACTAACCTTGTTACAATATATATATATATATATATATATATATATATATATATATATATATATATATATATATATATATATATATATACACACACACACACACAAATAAAAAAACTGTTGAATGTATGAATATGTGATTTTATTTATATATATACAGTATGTGTGTGTAAATATAAAAATTGTTGAATGTATGAATACGTGATTTTATTTTATATGAATACAAATAATAATTTGTAATTTTTTTTATTAATGTTTAGATTTTATAAAATTACTCTGCACCAAAAAATGTTTCAATATTTACTTTTTTAGTTTGTTGTGATCGTTTCAGTTATTTACTGAATTGTATACATTTCTTTAATATTTAAATGTGTTAACTGTAATCTTACTCTGCAAAATGATAAATTAAATTAAATTAAATTCATCTCAATTATTTAATGAATGAAGCACACAAAAATGTATGACAATTAATCGGCATAACCGCAATTATTTTTCAGACAATGAATCGTCAGCCAAATTTCATAATCGTGACAGGCCTAATAGCATTATTTTTTGGCAAACTTTTGCTAATATATTGCCTTAGCCATAGTGTATGGCCTATATATTCGGGGGCAATTATTATCTGATTTCCAGCTGAACACTAAGCTAATACATATTCACATTTTTCTTATTCTTTGTTCTAGTTTTTTTTTTACTTATATCTGATATGAACCTTTTAAGGTTGTGTTTTTCTGTGCTCATAGGTGAGCTAGTACCTAAAGTCTGTCAGTATTTCCAGCAGCAGCTTAATCAGACGTTTCAGGCAAGCTGATGTGATGTGTCAACGCGCTGACAAAATTCTTCAACACACTGTGTCAAAAATGTATATAAAATGTTGACTATTTGTTACCAACTTATGAAACAGTTCCATCTTTAAAGAGAGGTTCATGTAGTACAACAAACACAACCAGCAAATAAGATGTCCAAACATATCTGCCAATCAGACGGGTTGCAAGACTTCCATTATCGGCCTCGTTCAGACGGAAATACTAGCTGTCAGACATGAGAACCACAGACTACGAACAACTTTGTTCACGGTAACTCAACAGAAATGCATTAATTCTGGAGAGAATCACTCTTACAAGTCTCACAAACAAGCAAAGTGACATATGCATCTCAGGCGGTAATCACGGAATGTCTACAAGCTGAGGAAAGACGGAATGACAAAACCAGCTTTCTTGGTGTCGGCTTTGATGCACTAGATGCATAAAAAAGAAAAACAATGCCTGAAATAAACTGCAAAAGCCAAACAGCCATCCAGCAGAACAAACAAATGCATCTCATTCAGATTGCATCAAACAGTGTCACTTTCAATTAGCAGCAAAGAGCATACTGTTTAGTACAAATTGCTCCTTTCTGCTGAGCAAAGGGAAATGTTTCCGTTTAGCACAACTCATCACGTACTAACATCTGCAGGGATTATTTAAAGATCAATGCTATATGCATTAGCTGTATGAAGTTCAGTTACATCTGAGAATTCATCTGCATAAATGATCAATTATACAGTACTGAAAATGTTCAGATCCTGACGTGTGTTTCATAACAAAATGTCAGACAGAAAGAAGTGTAACATGAAAGTTACTGTGTACTTGCTCGGTCATTTGGGTCAGGTTACGTTCCACTGATATTGCTTAAGATTTCTGGCAACAAACAACATAATATTGTTTTCCATGACCATCTTCCACTAATCCTTAGAATTAAACAGGCCATTTTATTTTTTACTCTTATGCCTTAAAAAGCTTCTATGTGAATTCTGTATTTGCATGTAAAATGAGAATCAGTGATTACTTTACAGTCTGGTTCCCAGCCTCTTTGCAAAATCTGCATTACATTGTGATGGATTCACAAAAGATTTCACACTGAATTTAAGGACTTAATATATTATATTATATTATAATATAATTTCCATAGACTTTTTAATTTTTCTGGATTCAGTTTTAATGATACATTTTAATATATCGAAAGCTTGTCTAATCAATTGAATTCATAAATGTTTAAAGGATTAGTTCACTTTCAAATTAAAATTTCCTGATAATTTACTCACCCCCATGTCATCCAAGATGTACATGTCCTTCTTTCTTCAGTTGAAAAGAAATTAAGGTTTTTGATGAAAACATTCCAGCATTATTCTCCTTATAGTGGACTTCAATTGACCCCAAACAGCTGGACGATTAATCGAAAAGTAATCGAAACCGAAATTCAGAACCTGTAACCGACGTAATTTTCCCATGTCGGTTATTTCGTTTTTTTTAATCCTGTTAATACTTCCCCCTTAAAAACATTACCACATGTGTAGCCACATGACTTCGCCCCGTCCAGTCAGTGACATGAAAGCAATACGGAGGTGAACGCCAGTTCAAAACATAGTGATGGCGCGCGAGCGGTGAGCCTTGCGTCTTCACTAAACTTTGTCAGTTGTATTTGTTTTATGGTTTGGACATTCAAGCGATTAGACGATCGGATGTGTATTATTATATCGAGCTACTGTGCTCGTGCAGCTGCATTGTGGCATGAACGCTCATTCAAACAGTAGCTGCACAAAATGTGAAGATCGAGTGCACAAAGAGGAATGCAGAAACTCGTCAGAGCTGTCCTGTGATTTATCACTAAAGTAGCTTAGAAACTCAAAAGATATTATAGCATATATTTTTCTACTTTTGAAGGAACTATTTACAACCCACAGCTTCACAATTAATAGAGAAAGTATGACTAAATCACACACGCAATCACTCTGGTTCTGTGCTAATTTATCTTTATCTGATTGAACGAGCAAAAACCTGTAAGAAATGTTACAAACCATAGATAAAATAACTGCTAGTGAGCTATTATGTCAGATCACTCTTTCAATAGGAAAAAAATATCCCACCTTTAATAGAAAAAAAAAAAAACAGAAACAAAATAATCATTCATTAATCGTAATCGAGGTAAAATGTTCAATTAATCGAGGTTTTGATTTTATGCCATAATTGTCCAGCCCTACCTCGAATGTTTTCATCAAAAACCTTAATTTCTTTTCGACTGAAGAAAGAAGGACATGGACATCTTGGATGACACAGGGGTGAGTAAATTATTGGGAAATTCTAATTTTAAAAGTGGATTAATCCTTTAATATAACCATTTAGTAAAATTTTAACAATAATAGGGCCCTATTTCTGTAAAGAAATTCTGTGTTGTCTATTAATTTTTCTGAATTGACAAGATTCTTGTGATCAAGGCCGTAACCGTATCGTGAACATTGGGTAAAACAAAGTTAAGGCAATAAAGAAAGAGAAATAAGAACGGTAAAAGAAGTTCTCTAATTGTAGTTGAATATGTAGGTGAATATTTCTATCATAAAGCGATTGTCAAATATTAAATGTTTAGCTACTTACATCTTACCACGCACTCTTTTATTGCTAAAACTAAACCGTTGGAATTCGCACTCACAACAAAGAGACAATTGTGTAAAGTGCAGCAGAGCAGCATCAAGAATATAAAATATTGGGGGGACAATCTGACCTTGTCTATGGTTGACCCCCTCAATGTCTATGGTGGTTATGGCCCTAGATTTAATACAAATGCAATACCAAAAACGGTGGTAATCAAATGAATGAATGTATTTTCATTGATTTAATTAATTTTTTCAAATGTAATCAAACAAAATTGTAACAATTCCTTTTATATTTTTGGCAAACGAAGTACTGCATAAAAGAGGTTCACTGTTTAAATTTAAACATGGACAAAAAAGTGTGCGCTACTTGTCAAAAAATAATGTTTTAATAAACTGTATTATTATTGTTGTTGTTGTTATTACTACTTTGAGAAGTATATTCTATTGTACAACAGAAATATATGTCTGTCATAATTTCTTCAAGTTAAATCTAACTATTATTTTGGCAGGTTGTAGTGAAGACCTTTGAGTTTCTGTGTATCTGATGATAGTTTTATCAGTATATCACAATTTAATTAATTGTACTCTACTTTTGATTTATCTAAAATTTGGCAAATTCCAGTAAATTCCATTTTTATGATTGGATTCAGCGATTCCATCTGTGTTTTCCGCATTGTGAAATCATAGTCAAGTCAAGTCATCTTCATTTATATAGCGCTTTTCACAATACATATCGTTTCAAAGCAGCTTCACAGTAACAATAGGAAAATTCTTATCGAGCTAAAGTTGGTTTTTGATTGAATCACTTCCATTGTTAAAATTGTTAATTATTACTTTAGGGGCCGCTTAAAAGACACCTTTCCTACTGAAAACCGAATGCCTTTAATACATTCTTACCGTTCATTTACATGTTTAGTTTATAGGTTTGTGTATTTGAGTGTGCATGTGCGCAGAAGCTTGGTCTTTTTAAAAAAGTGATATTTGCCAAATTGCTTTACTGGTCTGCATAATGCAGAAAAATTGGTTGTATCCACAGATCTATGCAAATTGGAATAATTTTGATAACATTTTATCTATACATAGGGAAAGGAAAGGGAAATGGGCCTTCGCAGAACCCTTATTATCGACATTATCGATCAGTGACCTTGGAAAAAAAAAATATCAGTCAGAAACAGCACAGCATCTGGCAAGCATTTCTTATATCACTCTTCCTGTTAATTATATGCCACATGGAATAATAGTATCAAATCTCCTTTCTCCTTATTGCTTCACTTTGATTGGGTGGACCATACTGATGAATACTAAAAAGTCTTGTTGATGTCCAAATATCAGTTGGTTGGTACAATAGCTGTGTATTGCCAACTATGCCACAATACAATACATATCACAATACAGATCAATACATCACAATCTCATAAGATCATCACTGAAACTCTGGAGTGGGTAAATCTGCAGTATCTGTATCAATCAATTCACTTCACTTTGCATAGAAACAGCTCTGTAGACTGTATTGATAAACGGCGGTTTCAGAGTGCTGTATACACTTACTTAGACAACGTGCTGCTTCATTAATTGAACTGTAAGAAATGAAACATGTGCATGCACACAGTATATATAAAAAAAATACTGAAAAAGAATCATGATATATCAATTTATAATTGTAGCCCTAGTTCAGGAAGTTAAGACGAGTTTCAGTTAATGGCTAGTTTGGAGTAAGAAGGAAGTTTTCAGTTCTGTATCCTCACATGGCACATGAAACTTTACTTCCATAATGTCACATATTTTGACAGGAACCAGGATATAAAAAAAATAAATAAAAATGTGGCCATTATATATACCAGAATGGAACAGCTGGAGGAGAAGAGATTGAAAAGTAAAAGTGATTCCTAATCATTTGAAGAGTTGTTTAAAAGGGAGAGCATGTAATCACATTTGATAAAATATTACAAAGATAACTTTTTTTTTGAACTGATGAATAATGTACAATTAACACTAGGAACATGCATCAAAATAAAAAAATAGGCCCATGGCCCAATTTAGATTTTTTTTATGATATGAAACCTCAAAGGATAAAACAGGCTTTGATCAAGGTTGTCAAACCAGTAAGCCAAAGATCTGTTGGACTGTGTACCATTTTTGTGAACATATTTCTGCAAGCAATATACTATATAAACAGCTTAACATAGTTTATGATGTAAAATAGACATACATCTATTTCTTTGTCTGCTGTAAGGAGGTATAATACAGAATAAGTCACATTCCATCCATTTACGGCTCAAGTGATTGTCTCAAAAAATATTTATCACAACTGAGTGCCCATAAAGTATAAACACGATTCCAAAAAAGTTGGGACACTGTACAAATTGTGAATAAAAAAAAAGGAATGCAATAATTTACAAATCTCATAAACTTATATTTTATTCACAATAGAATATAGATAACATATCATATCATATTGAAAGTGAGACATTTTGAAATGTCATGTCAAATATTGGCTCATTTTGGATTTCATGAGAGCTACACATTCCAAAAAAGTTGGGACAGGTAGCAGTAAGAGGCCGGAAAAGTTAAATGTACATATAAGGAACAGCTGGAGGACCAATTTGCAACTTATTAGGTTAATTGCCAACATGATTGGGTATAAAAAGAGCCTCTCAGAGTAGCAGTGTCTCTCAGAAGTCAAGATGGGCAGAAGATCACCAATTCCCCCAATGCTGCGGCGAAAAATAATGGAGCAAAAAACCATACTAGATGCCCGTGATCTTCGGGCCCTTAGACAGCACTGCATCACATACAGGAATGCTACTGTAATGGAAATAACAACATGGGCTCAGGAGTACTTCCAGTAAACATTGTCGGTGAACACAATCCACCGTGCCATTCGCCATTGCCGGCTAAAACTCTATGTGACGAGCAGGGCGGGCGAGAGCCGTGAGGGAACGGTGCGAGGCCAATGACGCGAGTGATAATGAGCGTCACCTGCGAGGCGTGCCGGCCTCGAGTCTCTCACGGAGGAGCTCCGGAGGCATAAAAGGAGGAGCGACTACAATGAAGGACGAGAGAGGACCAGGCCTGGACTTTATTTTATGGTTTATTATGTTTGTGTGGCCGGCAGACGTCCGCGAGGGTCTGCCGACATTACTTTCGTTTTGTTCTTTGTTTATTTTGAATTAAAGTTACGTTGAATGTTCGCCGGTTCCCACCTCCTTCTTCCCACATTTACGAACCTCGTTACACTCTATAGGTCAAAAAAGAAGCCATATCTAAACATGATCCAGAAGCGCAGGCGTTTAAAAAATCAAAATTTGAAGAATCAAAATTTGAAGTTCTTTTTGGAAAACTGGGACGCCATGTTATCCGGACTAAAGAGGACAAGGACAACACAAGTTGTTATCAGCGCTCAGTTCACAAGCCTGCATCTCTGATGGTATGGGGTTGCATGAGTGCGTGTGGCATGGGCAGCTTACACATCTGGAAAGGCACCATCAATGCTGAAAGGTATATCCAAGTTCTAGAACAACATATGCTCCCATCCAGACGTCGTCTCTTTCAGGGAAGACCTTGCATTTTCCAACATGACAATGCCAGACCACATACTGCATTAATTACAACATCATGGCTGCGTAGAACGAGGATCTGGATACTGAAATGGCCAGCGTGCAGTCCAGATCTTTCACCCATAGAAAACATTTGGCGCATCATAAAGAGGAAGATGCGACAAAGAATACCTAAAACAGTTGAGCAACTAGAAGCCTGTATTAGACAAGAATGGGACAACATTCCTATTCCTAAACTTGAGCAACTTGTCTCCTCAGTCCCCAGACGTTTGCAGACTGTTATAAAAAGAAGAGTGGATGCCACACAGTGGTAAACATGGCCTTGTCCCAACTTTTTTGAGATGTGCTGATGCCGTGGAATTTAAAATCAACTTATTTTTCCCTTAAAATGATACATTTTCTCAGTTTAAACATTTGCTATGTAATCTATGTTGTATTCTGAATAAAATATTGAAATTTGAAATTTCCACATTTTTATTCACAATTTGTGCAGTGTCCCAACTTTTTTGGAATCGGGTTTGTAACAATGACAGCATTTACGTTTTTTGTACTTCTGGAACTGCTGGTAAATATGGCTGGTATAATATACTGTATCACAGTATCTGTACAGAGTAACAAAAGCAAATAGTGAAAAACTGGTTTAGAAAACTCTACTGTACAGGTATGTTTATTTATCAACACTTGAGATGTTAAATGATGTATTAAGGTGATGATACACGGGGCAACTTTTTGAGCAATGTTGCCAGGCAGTGTTGCTTGGCCACTTTCCCATTGAGAATGGGCAATACATTCTCAATGGGAAAGTGCCCAAGCAACATTGCTCAGCAACATTGCTCAAAAAGTTGCCCCGTGTATCATCATCTTTAGTCAATGAAGAGTGTTTCTCTGAACAAGGACTCCAGGTCAAATCAGGCAACAGCTCTTGGGAGTGAATCTGTAAAGGTCAGAACCATATTCAAGCTGACATTGTTATAGAGGGGTATTCAAGCTGACATTGTTATAGAGAGAATGGCTAGTGTAACATTTTCTAACACAGTGGAAACTGTAACTTCTTTCTTAGAGCTTTGAAGAATTAGAACCTTTCACTGTGTAAATAACTCCCCACAATCCAATCTTTGTTCCGATTAATTACCCTCTCAGCATCCCGAGTCTTACTGATACCAACTAGCACAAATACAGACACACACTTACAGTACTGTCAGTGAGGAAAGTTATCAGTGGGAGGAAAGGACAAGGCTACACAACATTGTTTACAGCGCATTTCCTGTGGCAAAGCCCCTGGAGCATTGCACTAACTCACATAAACACACACCACTCCCAGAAGAGTAGTGAAATCCAAACAGAGACCTTACTAATGCAGAGATAGAGGAAGAGAAATGCTTTCAAATTTAATGCACTGGCAGCTTGTGCTTTGCAAGAGTAGGGAAGCACAAATGTCACTTATTAATTCCACAATGTGGACTTGTTGTTTTGTATGCCTGCAATGTTGCTGCTAAAAGCTGCTTCTACATTTATAAATAACAAAAACAACTCAAAAATCAATTTTTATAATATTCATTGTAAATGACACACAATACAAGATTATAAATACCCGGAGAGAGCTATACATTAGCATTTATCCATTAGCATAATCTCAATGGCTGTCGCTGGGCTAACGCAGCAGCTCAGAAAGTAAGCAACATGTATTAAAAATGTATTTGAATTAACTGAATCTTTACCCATGACATGAGTGCTTAGTTCTGGCCTTAACTCTTTCCCCACCAGTGTTTTGTTTTTTATCATTTTCACAAAACTTTCATGGACCTATAATATTTTGTATTACATATCATATAAATCATATTAATATATCAAAATAAAGAACAAAGCCTCTGCTATATATATATATATATATATGTAGGGCGACAGTTCGACATTTGATTTATATGTGGTTTGATGATCCCGTTTTTTTTTTACGTGTATAAGCAATACTTCTGTCACTTGATTCTGTTTCTTCTTCGCCTGTGTTTTGATGCAGAGATTCTGAACTCTTTCAGAAGTTACGTAATAGCGCCTCCCACCATGTCACATTGAAAACACGGATTGCCAGAAAATCCCGTCAATGGCTGGAAAGAGTTAATATAAGTGCTTTGACAAACTAAAAAACTTTACAATTCTGGTTTAAAACATTGCTTAGACTTAATGGTATATATTTTTGTAATGTAGATTTAGGCTATCTGTGTCTTGATGTTTATCTTGTAGAATTTCTATTATTGTTCATTTAGGAGCCGTTTACACAACACCGTTTTCAACTAAAAATGGAAAACTTTTTATGCGTTTACACAACAGCGTTTTGGGGGCCTGAAAATGCAAATTTTTGAAAACTGCTTTAAAAAATGCAAGTTTTAGAAACAATATTGTCTCCATGTAAACTACAAAAATGCAAATTTGTGTAAACGCCGGCATCATGCGTATGTGTAATTGCTTATTATTTGTTCAGGCTCGTTGGTTTTCTTTACCAAGTGGCATTGCCAATACAGCATTTTTAAAGGATTAGTTCACTTCAGAATTAAAAATTCCTGATAATTTACTCACCCCCATGTCATTCACGATGTGTATGTCTTTCTTTCTTCAGAGCATTTGTGGTGTGGTTAAAAAGTATACACACCAATTTCTTTTTTTTTTTTTTTTTGAAAATGGCAGATCGTTTCACAAGATAAGATGCTTATACCTCGTCTGGGATCATGTAGAACCCTTTGAAGCTGCATTTAAACTGCAAACCTTCAACCCGTGGTAGCCATTGAAGTCCACTATATGGAGAAAAATCCTGGAATGTTTTCCTCAAAAATGTATTTCTTTTCGACTGAAGAAAGAAAGACATAAACATATTGGATCACATAGGGGTGAGGAAATTTAATTCTGAAGTAAACTAATCCTTCAATCGCTTTCGCGGATCCGTGTGAACAGGGATCATTACAACTACGTTGTCCTCTGTAGGTAAAAAAACGCAAAGGAAAGTCTTTTCAGTTTTTAGAACATAGTTGACAGGTAAATATACCCTAAATTTGCTGATACTTGTTGTAAGCCACTAATGCATATTTGAGTAGTTTTTCGATTTTATAAACCCTTCAGAGTGCCTTGGTCTAAATGTTCAAATTTATAAAAATTATTTTCTGTGGTAATCAACATTCTCACAGACTGTAAATAAAGTTAACCAACCTAGAACACTGCTTTAACACAGGGGTAGGCAATCATATCAATCATGCTGATCACATTCTTCATACTAGTCGGCTCATGTTGTTAAGAAAATATTTGCATATTGGAATGCTCAGGTAAGAAAACGTAAAATTAGGCTTCTGTCTGTGCCAACTTGACTTCTTTGCTCACTTTCATCACTTTCACTATTATTCTTGTGCACTGACTCATTCGCTAAACTGAACAGCCAATCAGAGTGATCTCTCTCACGGACAGCCCCGACGTACAATATTCACACATACTGTGCGGTTTAGCAGGGTCACATTGGAAATCTGTTATTCAAAGTCTAATCAGATTAACCTTGAAAATAAACAAACTTCTATGATTTTGAGAAGTTTAAATGGTGACATTTAAACATTTTTAAGTCAGATTGTACTAATTAAAGGATTAGTCAACTTTTAAATAAACTTTTCCTGATAATTTACTCACCTCCATGTCATCCAAGATGTCCATGTCTTTCTTTCTTCAGTCGAAAAGAAATTAAAGTTTTTGATGAAAACATTCCAGGATTATTCTCCTTATAGTAGACTTCAATGGGCACCAAACAGTTGAAGGTCAAAATTAGTTTCATCCTTTAATACAAAAAATTCTAACCTGTACAATTACGGGTTCGGGCTCAAGTGCACAATACTTCTTCCTAAATATTTAAGTCAGTGCTGAGGAGCGATTGTGTAGCAGCTGCACAAACATCATTATTTTAACATGGACAGAAATCCGACCCTGTCATCCTGCATATTCAAGGCTGAAGATCACTAATCACCTTCATAAGGCACAGGACTTTTTGATCAGGCAGCACCTCTAACCTATTAGGGTGGTAAGTAGTCTATTCAACTGAAGCTCCCCTTAATTACCTTGACAGACTCTGCTGCAAAATTAGATGGGACTAATCATGTTTGCAGAAGGGCCGTGGTTCATTTCGAACTTCCATTGCTGGGTGAGCAACTTTTAAGTAGAAATAGATTGGCTTTGTTAACAATGCCACTCAACTAAAATGTTGTGGTATGATGGTTAGCTCATAAAATGAACAATTTTGTTTAGATTCTTATATGCACTGATTAAACACTCACAATTAGATGAAGGTCATTTGTATATAGCATCACTTTTGATTTAATGTTGAAATTATGATGATAATAAAACTTTCTAAAAATGTTCTGTTAGTTAACTTAGAAGGTGTGATTTGTGTGGGAATATCTCCATTAACAGACATGCTTGAGCAAAAAAATATTATCTGTGGCCAATTACTCAGCGTGCAAAAATACCCAGCATCCCATGAGGGTGAATGTGATTTCAACAAGTACAACATGTTCCTGGATCAACATCTTTGTTGATCCTGGAACAACATTCCAATCAACCAATCAGATTTGAGGGACATGTTTACAGTGTATGTCAAGTTTAGGCTTACACCCAGGGTTAGGTGATTCTACATCAGTGTTATTTACCTATCATTTCCCTCTGATTTTAGGGATAACTTATGGGTAGAGATAGGACTACATTTTTGGGCAGGAATGTTGTTCCAGGATCAACAAAATATGTTGATCTAGGAATATGTCTTACTTGGCAAAATCACGGTGACGTCCCATGAGATTATCTAACAAGAATGTGATACTATTCCCAATGGGTGTTTTGGTACGGACGGTAGTCCCTACACAACATTTAAGAGTTTTCAGTGCCAATCCCTAAAAATAGCAATCACAATTATGACTAAATGTAACATAATGTAAATAGATTAATGTATGTTGTAATATAAGTATTATATGTTTGTTTCGGGTATTCAAATGGTACAAACACACACAAAACTAAACAGGAATAGTGTCTAGTATGCAACTTATGTCAAATCACGATCTCCTAAGTATCGATACTGTATGTATTTTATGTAAATGTCATTCTACTACAGGTACAATAATTACTTGCATTTGCATAGACACTAAACATACAAGAACGACGTATTGACAGCATTTGAAACATAAATCATTTATCAACAACTTTACAGATGTACAAATGTTTAGAGATGAAACAAATCCTTATTTCAACTCTGAATATTTAATTCATGAAATTAATTGGTTGATTCTATTGTATTTATGATCAATTAAATTATCTTTTCAAAATCACATTTATTAAAGGGATAGTTCACCCCAAAATTAAGTCATCATTTACTCAGCCAAGTTGTTCCAAACCTGTATAAATTTCTTTATTCTGATCAACTTTTGAAGAATATAGGTAACCAAAGATTTGATGAGCAGCACCCAGTTGTCAGGACCCATTGACTTCTATAGTAAAAGTACTATGGAAGTCAATGGGTCCTGTCAACTGTTTGGTTACCCATATTCTTCAAAATATCTGCTTTTGGTTTCAGCAGAAGAAATAAATTCATACAGGTTTGGAACAACTTGGGGGTGAGTAAATGATGACAAAATTTTCATTTTTGGGTGAACTATCCCTTTAAAACACAGTTTCATTTTATTTTGCTCTGTTTGACTTTGAAAGACTATACTTTAAATGTTAAAATGAATAAATGTCTGTAATCGTTTCAGATACTGTATGAATTTAAATAAAATATACATGCCTTCATGAAGTGAATACCTACATATAAACAATGAGACCAGGCTGTATGCCAATGAAGACATTTTTTAAGGGTCAGATCACGTAGATGGTAACAACTGCACATATTCACGTTGTAATTTTCTTGGTTTATTTTTATAAATTCCAAAACAAACAAAACTTTTGTAAGCCCCTACAAAGAAGGTGGAAATATGGTACAGTAGCTCAATGAATGTAGTATATTACATTAAGAAAAAGCCACAGAAAATTACCACCCCAGATTCTAACCGACAGACACTGTGTGCCGCCGTTAACCGCAGGATTATGTGACCTTTACAAAAACATGCACCCCACTGAAGCATTGAATGAAGTGAACAAAATTGCACTACCGCCCAGTGACACATCAATGTGAAAGACGCAGTATTATTCATTTGGGTTCATTTGACCGGAGAGAAGGATTTTAAAAGCATCTTTGGATGATAAAAACTAAAAAGAAATGCTAGTTTTATAAGTTCCCTGCTGGGTATAAAGCAAGGTTAAAGTCACAAAATGTACAGGACAGGGAAGGATCAAAGACCTATTGAAACAGAGCTTTTAGGACAATTAGTCCTCTGTACGATTTTGGAAATTGTATTTAGTTTTTTTTTTTTTTTTTTTTTTTGTATTAAACTGCATGGTAGTCTTGTCTGTGTGCCATGCAAAGTAAGCGAAAGTGTTTTATAAGTGTCAAAAATAATAAAAGTAACTCTGTAAGTAACAGTTAAATGGAAATTAAAAAAAAGCTTCTATGCTCTTTTGGTGCAACTGAATTAAAACTTTCAAGCTTCAAAAAGGATGTAAAAGTAGTTGAACTACTTAAACATCATATTAAAGGGATAGTTCACCCAAAAATGAAAATTATCCCATGATTTACTCACCTTCAAGCCATCCTAGGTGTATATGACTATCTTCTTTCAGACAAACACAATCCGAGATATATTTAAAAATATCCTTAGTCCTCCAAAGTTTATAATGGTTGTGAATGGTAGGCCAAATTCTGAACACAGAAAAAATGCATCCATCCATAAAAAAAATAAATAAATAAATAAATAAAAAAGAATCCATACAACTTAGGAGATATAATAAAGGCCTTTTGAAGCGAAGCTAGTTGTTTGAATATATAAAGTTTTAAATATGGATATTTTTCTTACAAAAATGCATCCCTTCGCTTCAAAAGGCCTTTGTTAACCCTCAGGAGGTGTATGGATTCATTTTATTATGGATGGGTGCATTTTTTCTGTCTTCAGATTTTGGCCTACCATTCACAACCATTATAAACCTTGGAGGACTAACGATATTTTTAAATATATCTTGGATTGTGTTTGTCTGAAAGAAGATAGTCATATACACCTAGAATGGCTTGAGGGTGAGTAAATCATGGGATAATTTTCAATTTTGGGTGAACTATCCCTTTAACTCATCTATTTTATGGTTAACTGTTTGCTAGCAATTAGGCATGTGACGGTATCAAATTTTCATGTTGCGATAATTGCTGAAGCTTTTATTATGGTATACGGTATTATCACGATATTTAATTAAGTTGCAAAAAAATGTTTGTCATACTATAACAGGTTTGATAACTTTTTTCTTGTAACAAAAAACTCTGAACATATAAATACAATAAAACAATGCACAAAAAAAAATGTAAAAGTAAACAAATGTTTCAAACAGATTGAAGTTCAAGAGAATTAAAAAGGTATCACTATACAATAAGTTCTCATTAGTTAACGTAAGTAACTTTATTGTAACTTTATTTACTTTATTGGAAAGTGTGCCTGATCAATAAAGAATCAGAATATATTAAAACAATATATATATAGGGCATGTTGTAGTCCAGATTAAAATATACAAATATTTAAGTTTAAAAATAAATAGCCTTAAGTCTTTAAGTATTTGGTGCTATGATGAACATGATACTGAATACAAAAATCTTAATGGCTGTTTAAGACATTTAAATACTGCAGTAGCTGTAGCACAGCTGCTTTGTTTATGGGGGTTACTGGGGTAACCGCTGCATTTCTGCTGTTCCATCAGCTCCCTCTGCAGTCAGAAAGTGAAAGAGCATTTTCATTCAGCGCATCTCCTTAACACGTTCCGGCATGCTGCTCATGCACATTGGGTTTGTTTACATCAGTGCACGTGCCTCTTTTTGACGCAGCATACAGCAGTGTTGTGGATTTTAAACGGTTCATGGGTAAAGTATTCTAAAAAATGCATTCTAAAAATCTGAATAATTAGTAATAAAAAAGAATTCACGGTATTTTGAAGCGCCCACGATAACAATATCGCACATATTCATATTATCGTGATATATCGTATTACCATATACCAGCACATGTCCACTAGCAATAGCACTCTTGCATATGGTAATGTATTTAGCAAAAATACTATCACACTTGTATATACACAGTTCAGCAACATCCAGCATATATAACTTCAAAGTTTTACAGCCCATCCTCGAATTAACCACAGGCTCTACTCTGCACAATTGTAATTTTGTTGCAAAATTACAACATAATAGAACCCCAAATAAATCCAAACATAACAGAATATTAAACACATCTCTCCATATATTAATATTTATGCAAAAACACACATGTACAAAAACAGTTAATTTAAACAATTATTCTCCTTACTCAGCTTGATGCAAAGCATGCTGGGGCCTAGAAATATGTTGCAACTCATTCAGTTTAAGTTCTGCTTAATATAATAATTTATTGAGTTCATGTAGCTTTTTTTCTATTAAATACAATTAACTCATTTCATTTATTTAATGCCACTGTTGGGTCTTAAAGTGTGCCTTGTGTACCTCTGAAGTCAATTGATAGCTTTTATGAACTTTATGAACAGACTGAAATTCAACACATTATTCTCTAAAAATGTTGATATCAATCTTAGCTGTCTTTGACACAATATTGAGAGTATGTGAGATAATTAGTCATATAGGACATTTTATGACACTTCTATGGTGCTTTTGTGTATTTTTTTGAAACCTCCAGTTTTAATTAGATAACACTTTACAATAAGGTTTCATTAGTTAATTTTAGTTCATGTTCCCTAAAGTAGTTAACAATACTACTACAGCATTTATTAATCTTAGTTAATGGGAATTTCAACACTTACTAATACATTATTCAAATTTCAAATGTTTTATTTGTTAGCATTAATTAATGCACTGTGAACTAACATGAACAAACAATGAACAACAGTATTTTTACTAACTAACATTAACGGAGATTAATAAATACTGTAAAAAATGTAATGCTCATTGTAAGCTCATGTTAGTTAATACATAAAAATTGAGACCTTATTATAAAGTGTTACCCTTAATTAATTAATATAATAATAATAATAATACAAAAACAGAAATAAATACCAGCACAATATTCAGAACTGGAAAAATAACAAAGTCAGACAACTTTTGAATGACATGGGTGAGTAAATTATGAAAGAATGTTAATTTTGGGGTTATTTATTTCTTTAACAACATTAAACAGTTCTCTATTGTCTGCACTAAAAACAAGTTATCTTTTGTTTCTACATCTGAAGGTCAGCAGTGCCACATAATATTATCATTAGGTAAAAACCTCTATTACAAAAAAAGAAGCAGCAGCATTTGCACAGCCTTGGAATAGAAATCAGATAATCCAGGAACCTTGAGGGGGGCAGGGGGCATATTGTATTTACCCACAATCCTCTAGAATCACAATTCTAGCATTCCACACACAGTACATCTACATTCATGCATTTGGCCGACAAACACTAGAGACAAAGATTTCTGCCTTGATTTCTTTTCTCAGGAAAAGCATCCATCAGTGGCAATGGCTATGTTCAGACTGCAGACAAATGTGGCCCAAATCCAAATTTTTTGCTCATATGTGACTCAGATCCGTTTTTTCTCATGACATTGTGAACAGCACAAACCACATGGAATCTGATCTTTTCAATTCTGATTTGGGCCACTTCCATATGTGGTCCTAAATACAGGTCAGATGTTTTGCAATGTGACCTCAGTCTCAACAGTCAAATCAGAATTCAAATGACTTTTACATCACTCTAGATCCACATTCATCATAATTCTGTGCTCATGGGAGTCAGAATTGACATACCCAATGTTATCAAGACAATTGTGAAAAGTAGACAGTGGAAGGTCAGTGATATGTCATAACTCATAAGTATTACAGTGATAGCTCTACAAGCAAAACATGATGGCTCGTATCATTTAAAAAACTTTTTTTCACATACTTGTCTATGTTTTTTATATTGCCTGCGTATAAATTCGCTGGCTTCTGTGGCAGATCACACAATAAATAAATGCGTAATCGCTTACTTAAATGTCCTCTGTGTTTACTTCCGCATAGTGAGCTGCGTGACATCTTTTTATCATTTGCGCATGTGGGTCAGTCCAGGACCATGATCTGTTCACACTGGAATCTGATATTGGCCACATTTAAAACAACAATGTGAACAGCTACAAAAAAATCGGATCTGGGCAGTAAATCGGAATTGAGCACTAAGGCGTAATGTGTGAACATAGCCTATGTTTCCATTCACCTATTTTTTATACTTTGGGATATTGCATAAAAAAATGCTGCATGGAAGTGCCAAGATGTGCATACCCCTAAGAATGCACATGAAAAAATTGTGTGCTCAGTTTTTTTTTTTTTTTCCAAAAGAAGACATGCAACTACAGTGGAATCGCATTTACTGAATAAATTCCTCATGTGACTTTACTTTACTATAGTCTTTACTGGTAAATTACAGGTAAATTACCATCAAGAGATCATGTCTGAACAGGACTTTTTCAAAAGTACCGGTGGTTCTGGCAATTTATCAGTATGAGAAGTTGTAGAACATCTTTTTCGAAGTAAGTTTCAAAACCAAATTTAGTATGTAGGGTACAACAGGGCTAAAGGGCACCCAGGGGTAAGAGGCGCCTTTGATTTTATTTTCTTCTTAACTGCTAGATGGCACAAAAACTTGCCGCAGCACTTTCCAAAACATCCGCTTTTCAAGATGCATGCAGAAATTTGGCTGATCCTTGACGCGATCAAGGGCAGCAGCGCAAAGTTGATTCTGTGCTAATTTGATCTATTATTTTATGTTTCTTTTATATATATATATATATATATATATTATATATATATATATATATATATATATATATATATATTGTAGATTTGACAAGCAAATGACAATCACTAAATTTATTGAATATATTTCGAGACAAAGGTCTTCTTAATGATTTTCAGTTTTGTTAAAGGTGCCATCGAATGGAAAATTGAATTTACCTTGGCATAGTTGAATAACAAGAGTTCAGTACATGGAAATGACATACAGTGAGTCTCAAACTCCATTGTTTCCTCCTTCTTATATAAATCTCATTTGTTAAAAAGACCTCCGAAAAACAGGCGAATCTCAACGTAACACAGACTGTTACGTAACAGTAGGGATCATTAATATGTATGACCCCAATATTTGCATATGCCAGCCCATGTTCAAGGCATTACACAAGGGCAACCAGTATTAATGTCTGGAGCTGCACAGCTGAATCATCAGACTAGGTAAGCAAGCAAGGAAAACAGCGAAAAATGGCAGTTGGAGCAATAATAAGTGACATGATCCATGATATCATGATATTTTTTGTGATATTTGTAAATTGTCTTTCTAAATGTTTCGTTAGCATGATGCTAATGTACTGTTAAATGTGGTTAAAGTTACCATCGTTTCTTACTGTATTCACAGAGACAAGAGCAGTCGCTATTTTCATTTTTAAACACTTATAATTCATAAACACAACTTCATTCTTTATAAATCTCTCCAACAGTGTGTAATGTTAGCATTAGCCTGTTAGCCACAGAGCACAGCCTCAAACTCATTCAGAATCAAATGTAAACATCTAAATAAATACTATACTCACATGATCTGATGTATGCATGAAGCTTGCATGATGAACACTTTGTAAAGATACATTTTGAGGGTTATATTAGCTGTGTGAACTTTGTTTATGCTGTTTAAGGCACGCACGAGCTCTGGGGGCGGGGAGCGTGAGGAATTAAAGGGGCCGCAGCCTGAATCGGTGCATTTCTAATTATGCCCCAAAATAGGCAGTTAAAAAATGTATTTAAAAAAATCTATGGGGTATTTTGAGCTGAAACTTCACAGACACATTCAAGGGACACCTTAGACTTAAATTACATCTTGTAAAAAAACGTTCGATGGCACCTTTAAAGGTAATTAAAGCAACGGTTTTTCAGTAATGGAAGAATATGTAAAAGTATAGTATTTGGGAGGAAAATCACCCCTGCTGTTGGACCTAAAGGCACAATAATTAACATGATAATAAACAGCTGGCTGACTTCTCCATTTGTTGACATGACATGGTTAGATTCAGATGGTAAATATTAGGGGTGTGACAAGATCTCGTGGCACGAGATCTCGCGAGACTAAACTGTGACGAGATTTCTCGTCGAGGCGAAAAGTAGTCTCGTGATGTTGCCATGACAGAGTGTTAGGATGATTAGGAAAGAATATGCCACCGCTACGTTTACATTAACTGTCGTTTTGCTTTGTATTTAAGTAAAAAACAACAACATTTAATTCAGTTTGATAACTGCCGCTCCATATTTACAGAGTACGCGCGACCGTTGAAAGTGAAAGTAAACGCGCGCGCATTCAAACGTGATTTCAATACCCCGCATTTTGAAAGCGGCTCCCTGATGAATACAGATATCTCTCAATTTGAAAGCTATTTTAGGCTGGGCAGTGTAGTTGTAACCATCTCTCAGCTCTGTATCAAAGAAAAATTTGGACTTATTTGATCTTTGAATATTGAGAGAGTGTGATTATGGTTGCACTTATTGTAAAGTGTTACCATAAAAATGAATAACAGTTTTCTCTTCTTATTATTTACTAGTACAAACAATAAGGTTTCATTTGTTAACATTAGTTAATGCACTGTGAACTATCATGAACTAACAATGAATGACTATTTTTATCAACTAACAAAGATGAATAAATTCTGTAGCAAATATATTGCTCATTGTTAGTTGATGTTGGTTAATACATTAATGTTAATAAATGAGACCTTATTGTAAAGTGTTACCATTTTTATTTATACTGTTTTTATTTCTATGGTCAGTTTGTGGAGAGGAGTTCAGTTAGGAGGTCAAAAGTTGTAGAAGCTCATAAATCATGTACAGTAAGGTCTGAAGAGACTGAAATCATACAGGAGGAAAGTCAGTCAGTTGAGTTAGTGGCAAAACCTTTTACATTACTTGAGTATTGTTGTCTTTTACTGCATATGATAATTCAGTCTCAGAAAGTAGAACTGAAATGACATTCATTACAAAATTATTAGTTAAAACATTTCAAATACACCGGCAGAATATTTTTTCTAGTCATGTATTTCGCCATCTTGTCTCGTTTCGTGAACTCAATCTCGAGTCTCGTCTCGTGAGATACTGGTCTCGTCACACCCCTAGTAAATATCATATATTAAGTTCGGTTTCCAACTTAGAGTAGGGCTGTGACAATAAATCAATGCACCGATTCGTGGATCGATTCTGAGATTTAACGAATGCATCGCAATTCTCTCTCGAATCGAGTCTGAGCTTAGTTTTTAACAACAGATGGCACTCTAGGCTAGTTTTTAACTGCACACTCAAATGCTCACGAAGAAGAGCACTCATGCGTCTAAGAATGTACTTGCACCTCAGAAAGCTTTTATTTGCTTTAAATTGGAAGGAAGCAGAGTATAGCTGTTTCTAAAGCATGCAGTGTCATCTTCTGTTAAAATCTAAGCTCAGAATCGATTTAAGAGAGAATCGAGGTGCATTCGGAAAATCTCAGAATCAATCCTTCTCGATGCATCGATTTATTGTCCCAGCCCTACCTTAGAGATAATCATTTATAATTAAATCATCAAATTTAAAAAATATTATATTTATCATATCATGTGATAAAATAGCATGTGTGGGGTAAAAGACCCCCTTGCCACCTCATACATTTATAAGATTCTTAAACAAAAGAAAAAAACACAAAATCTGTTGCTCCATAAATTTTCAATACAAACATATATATCTGCAATCATAAACTATGACAGTATTGCTGTGTGAAAGAGGCATATGTCTCAACAGAGGATGTGACTGGATAAACTGGACTAAGCTGGCCAATTTCATTGCACAGCATCTCAAAAATTGGTTTAGTCATTCTGAAATGCCCAAGCCAAAGTATGTCATCAAAATAGTTGGGTTTATTTAACTCCCAGATCTGTCTCACACAACTGCATTCCCAAGCAACAGGCTTCTGCCTCTGAAAGCAAGATAAAATAACATGTCAGTGTTTATTGCATTTTGTCTGTGAACTCTATAGGTGCAATTAATTTATGATGTATAGGAAAAAAGTGGCTTCACCAATTGCTGCAACTTTTGCAAATAGTTTATGCAATATTCCAGTTTTGCAAGTTAAATTCACAACTTTGGATGGAAATATAAAGCTAACAAACCAAAGGCCTCTAGTGACACACACTGGGAATCACAACAGTCTCTATGTATCTGTGACCTCGATCAGTAAACTATTTGTCATTTAGAACTTTTGATAAACCCGGAAAAGATACTATCACACAAACATGAACTGAAATAGAAATGTTGACATTTCAAAATTGATCTTCTCCTTTTCTGTCTCTCTACCCCGAATAGCAAAAAAAAATATATAGTTAATTTTATAGTTATGTCACACAATAATTAATAAACTAGGCCTATCTAAATGTACATTAATTTATGATCAGACAAGCATATTCATAATGAAATAATGCTTGTTAATAGGGGTGTGATGAGACGGGTATCTCACAAGACGAGACTCGAGATTGAGTTCACGAGACGAGACGAAATGGCGAAATACATGACTAGAAAAAATATTCTGTAGGTGTATTTGAAATGTTTTAACTAATCATCTTATAATGAATGTCATTTCAGTTCTACTTTCTGAGTATGAATTATCATATGCAGTAAAAGACAACAATACTCAAGTACTGTAAAAGTTTTTGCCACTAACTCAACTGACTGGCTTCTGTGCTGTATGATTTCAGTCAAAGTCCCTTTAAGACAAGTCATTTCACTCGGCGGACATCTTTGAAACGCCTCTCGGGCATCCTGGGCATCTATGCCCTATCTCTTTGAATGGGGAAACATCAAGTTCTCCAAAACTGTTCGCCAACCTTATGATTACATTTCATATTTGAAATCACCAATGAAATCTGACAACAGCTGTCTTATAAATGTTTTATCCAAACGCTCGAATCATGACAAAAAAAACATATTTTTTAGGCTGGATCAAGCTAATGTGCATGCGCAGACCTAAATGTGCGTTTCTTCTGCCGTGTTTCAGAGGCGCGCGTCTGACTGTTTCTATAGAAACCAGTGCTTCTAACAGCTGCTGCAGTGACGCGATGATTTTACCAGTCGGCGATTGGCTCTTATTTAGAAGGCGGGACTTATTCCGCCATATTGCGCGTTACACTTTCTCCCATTCAAAACAATATGAGTGACACGTCTTGTGTTATTCTATAGTCTTTGTTTCAGTCTCTTTAGACCTTACTGTACATGATTTATGAGCTTCTACAACTTTAGACCTCCTAACTGAACTCCTTTCCACAAACTGATCACAGAAATAAAAACAGTATAAATAAAAATGGTAACACTTTACAATAAGGTCTCATTTATTAACATTAATGTATTAACCAACATCAACTAACAACGAGCAACATATTTGCTACAGTATTTATTAATCTTTGTTTATGTTAGTTAATAAAAATATTCATTGTTAGTTCATGATAGTTCACAGTGCATTAACTAATGTTAACAAATGAAACCTTATTGTTTGTGCTTAATAAGATTAAGAGAAAACTGCTATTCATTTTTATGGTAACACTAAGTGCAACCAAAATCGCCCTCTCTCAATATTCAAAGTGCAAGACCAAATTTTTCTTTGATACAGAGCTAAGAGATGGTTACAACTACACTGCCCAGTCTAAAATAGCTTTCATATTAAGAGATATTTGCATTCATAAGGGAGCCGCTTTCATAATGCGGGGTGTTGAGATCGCGTTTACTTTCACTTTCGTGATCGCGCGTACTCTTTGAATATGGAGCGGCGGCGACCGTTATCCAACTGAATTAAATGCTTTTTTATTTAAATACAAAGCAAAACGACAGTGGAGGCGTAATGTAAACGTAGCGGTGGCATATTCTTTCCTAATCATCCTAACCACGCTGTCATGGCAACATCATGAGACTACTTTTCGCCTCGACGAGAAATTTCATCACATTTTAGTCTCGCGAGATCTCATGTCACGAGATCTCGTCACAACCCTACTTGTTAATGGTCACTAAAAAGGCTTGAAAGTACTTAAAACTCTTAAATTGTCAACAAGGTAGTGAAAGGACTTGTGATATTTCTCATTATATGAACTAACTATCAGATGTGCGGTTTCATTTTTATATTAAGTTCAAGGTAATAAACTTTCATGAAATCTTAGGGTTAAATGTTTAACAACATGTCCAACTGGGTAACACTTTTGTATGTAACAATTCTGCCATTTAGCTTAAAAGTAATTATTTTTGATTATGGTAATTAATTTCCTTAAAATTTGTTTAATCAGTTATCTTTGGCAGCTAATGTTAGTTGTGTCGAACATAGTTTGAGAAATGCTGTCAGCACACTACAATTAGTGTGTCAAATGCAATATTATTTACTTGTGTCCCTGTCAGGCTGATGTATGTGAGGTATGTCACTCCAAATTATATTACTTTGAGTGTCATAGGTTTTTTTTTTTTTTTGCTGTTGTTGGTAAATATTATGTTTTGGTCATTAAAGAATTAAAATATCTGTGAATTGAATTCTTGGATCCTACAGAGAAAGATCAGTGAGGTGAGGCTGAAATTAATCATGTTGTTTGATGTGTTTAAACCAGCTACGTTTCATGCTGTGTGTTAATTGTTAGCTGTGGTAATTTTGTCACTTTTTTTACAAACTCAAAAAGTGTTTTTATTCATCACGTTGGCTACGTGTCAAAACTTAGTGAGACGCCTACCTAGACAGCACAAGCGCGCTTTAGTACACACCTATAGTGACCACATGCTGTCTAGGTAGACAGCATAGGCTACTAGGTATTGAGTTACAGCCAAAATGAACGGTTAGAGAGATGCGGGTGTATTGAATTGAAATGTTATGTACTCACTCTTGAGCGCGCAGATCAGCTGGTGTCCATCTTTAATCAGCTCTTTGATGAACTTGTTGGTAAGATCCAGCTCGATTTCGTGACATTTTAGTCTCTCTCTAAAGTCCGGACTGTCTACAAAAGAGTCACTGAACTCTAAAGTCGGCAACCCCATAATCAGACCTGAAATAAAGCCTCACAAGCAACTCAGTATTTCCTCAGACACACTGGCGGATCAGTGTCAACATCATTATCATCATCATCATCATCATCATCCCTACTCAAACGCGGGAAGAGTCGCTCTCTTGCAGAGATTCATGCGAAAGTTTCTCTTCACTTCCGCGCTCTGAACTTTCATCAAGCCAAACTTCTGGAGTCAGCCTGAGATTATGAGACTCCTGCTGGTTACATTAGATAACACCCATAGACGTGCGATTTGTAATGGCTTTCAGCACAATTTCATTAAACGTAATTAAAAAAGAAAAATCTATTTTTTTGTTAATGTGACATTTATTTCGCCTATTCATTCATCCATTCATTCTTTGTAAACTGTTAAAATAATTAAATAACTGTTGACAAACAAAGCAGAATCCCCAAAAAAGAAATCTGAAACGTAAATTTATTCTATAACTCATATAAAGGCATAAAATAAATTATTTCACTCAATTGGCCTATATAGCTATTAATGAATGGTGATGTTTGAAATTAAATTATTGCATAATTACCCCATGAATTTAAAAAAGTAGTACATTAAAAAAAACAAAAAACAATAATAGTAACAACATGCCACTCCTTTCCTTATTCTGGAAAAATAAAAATGTCCAGATCACTTTTTTTTTTTTTTTTAAAGGACTGTTTTCGACTAAAAACTGAAAATTTTAATGTGTTTCGGCCATTCATTTACACGGCAATGGCATTTTGGGGAGCCTGAAAACGCAAGCTTTTGAAATGGGTTTCAAAGTGCAAGTTTTTGAAAATGATAAGGTTGTCATCTTCGTGTAAACTACAAAAATGGTGATGTTATGCATATGCGTATTACGTGTTCAGTCTATATATGTGCGTAGTGTTTCTTTACAAAGTGACATCGCCACCTACTGGTCTGGCATGCATAATACAGCGTTTTTAAAGGGTTAGTTCAAGCAAAAATGAAATTTCTGTATTTAATTACTCACCCTCATGTCGTTCCACACCCGCAAGACCTTTGTTCATCTTCGGACCACAAATTAAGATATTTTGATTAAATCCGAGAGGGTTTTTTTTTTTTTTTTTTATCCTTCATTGAAAGCAATGAATTGATCACAATAAATGTCCAGAAAAGTAGTAAAAACATCATTAAAATAGTCAACATGAATACAGTGATTCAACCTTAATGTTATGAAGCAACCAGAATACGTTTGTGCGCAAAACAAAACAAAAATAACAACTTTATTCAACAATTTTTCCTCTACCCTATCAGTCTGTTAAGCATTTGGCGCAGTGCTGTGTTTCCGTGTCTGAACGACAGCTCATTATTTTCCAGCTCCTGTGTCAGAATCACACGGACGTCTCGTGCTGCTCACGCGAAGAGGCATCGGCCAATACTGAGCTGCCACTCCCTAGCAACCAAACAGAGTACCCTAGCAACCGTTCAGCAAGATCTATATCTCTGCATCAGAACATCGTAGAGACATGTGGGTTGGCTCTTTTGACTTATGTTAGCAAACTTGACTTCCAACATGCTACACATGCTATCAGTGAATAGCTAAATGCAAATAGCAATTAGCTAAATGCTAAATCAGGCTAAAAAACATGCTAAGAACTTTATAAAAACTCCATCTTTGACAACTACCAAACACATAGCAACACCCTAATAACCACCGAGGTTACTATAGCAACTGTCTAGCAACCACCCAGAACACCCTAGCAACCGCCTAGCAACACCTGAGCAACCACCCCTAGTACCTTAGCAACTGCCTAGCAACACCCTAGCAACCCCCAGGTTACCTATAGAACCTGGAAGCTTCTACAAATCTAGCGTAGCAGAGCAGAGACGGGGAGAGACGAATTTGTTGAATAAAGTCGTTATTTTTGTTTTGTTTTTGTGCACAAATAAGTATTCTCGTTGCTTCATAACATTAAGGTTGAACCACTGTAGTCACGTTGAATATTTTAATGATGTTTTTACTACTTTTCTGGACATTGAAAATGGTCATTTCATTGCTTTTTAATGAATGATAAATCCATTAAATCCATCAAAATATCTTAATTTGTTTTCCAAAGATGAACGAAGGTCTTACAGGTGACATGAGAATGAGTAATTAATGACAGAAATTTTATTTTTGGGTGAACTAACCTTTAATAGTTTTCACAGATTGTCGTCTCTGCAGAAAAACATCTCCGTTTTTAGTTTCTAATGACAAAATTAAAGTCACTATGAAAACAAAATGGTCAATTCTTGTTTTAAACTTTAAGAAGGGATTAAAAACAACCCTGACTAAACCCAACGCATGTAAAAACAAATGAACAGAGCAGATTTACTCTTTGATTATTTCACACAGCTGAGATGTATTGGATTAAATAAATATAACTCCTCTGTATAGAAAATTGACATATGAGAATCCAATATTTCTCCAAATGTGCATGCTTTTAAACTAAAAGCCGATATTCAGACTCTTTGCATCACAGACATACATTATATTTTAAAGTATAATATAAAACCATTACTTTATATTGTAATAATATTTTTCTGTATGTTTCATATATCATAATGAGCTTAAGACATCACAGAAGGTTTTTTTCACATCCTACCTACTGAAATGCCTCATTAATATGCAAGTCATTTCAGCTCATTACTATCCAATTCTTCTGTCTTCTCAGGTGAGAATGGCCCATTTTCAGTGGTGATTCACGCCTCCTCGCATACTGTGTTTCTTGGCAAAAAGTGTCTTACAAAAACTAAATCAACATATTGTTTTATATGAAGGAGTAGGCAGCATAATTTTTACATAATTTTGAAGCAAAAACTCTAGTTTACAACCTCCAATACCCTAAAGTATTGTAAACACAGAGTTACTATACTTTTTTGGCCTTATTTCAGTGACTTAAGTTTTTTGTTTTTTCAATAACCACGCATAAATGTTATTCCTTCAAAAACACAAACATGTACATACATGTTCCTCACATATTATTGTAGCCTAGTTTGTGCTGAATACAGTGTAATGACACTTTTGCCATTAATATGTTTATGAACAACTGAAAAAAGCAAAAATGTCAGGGCATGTCAAAACTTCTCCAGGCCCCAAATCAGCCTCAGACTCCAGAGGGTTAACATGTGAATGAGATGTCTGTATGTAATTGCGTAATTAAAAAACAAAAACAAAAAACAAACATGGTCAACTAATTTAATACTCAGAAAGAGAGGCAGAGAAACATATCAGAAAGATCGCTTTGACAATAGCTTGTACAGCCTGAAGGGCCATACACCAGTTTACATCTATCTGTGTGTGACATCTGTAAAGCTGCTGGATATCTGATGACCTGCAGCGTTTCTCAAGGTCTGATAGAACAGGCCAGGCATATGTGGCTACCATAAACCAAACCCTCAAACAACTCCCACACCACCTTTAACCTAGATGTAAAATTACCAAATTCACATAAATGTCAACCAAGGAAATAAAACAACTGAAATGAACTATAAAGAAACAGAAATCACATTTAGGCCTATAAGTCAGTCGATGAATATTGTCATGTCATACGGGCACATTTTTTCTTTTCTTCCCCTTTTCTACTCCAAACAGGCAACTGTAATTATACTCTCTGATAGATCGTGCCGGAACTAATGAGAGTGGGGAGAGAGTGAATTCTGAATTAATACCTTACTAAATGAAAGTAATTAGACTTCAGCCTAATTGGAGCCGGTAGAATCGGCCACAAATACAGGGCACGCTGGAACGATAATGATGTCAAATTCCAAATGAGCATTCAGTCGACGCAAAGCAGGAGAAAGAATTTAAAACACTTTAGCCATCTCATTTGCATATGCAATGCTCCACTTTCCATTACTCCAAAACTGAAAGGCACAGCAGCAATAGAATGAGAAACTACCAAAGTAAAACAATAGAGCAACATAACAGACAACCTATAAAGAGGCGTTCACACTGACAACCATAGTAGTGAAAAAAGCAACCAAAGGTCATTTATTTTCAATTAGATTTGGTGAAGTAAGGTGACAAGACTAGCGCAGCAGTGACCACCTGCTTTTTCAGTGACATTTTGCTGTATTTTTCCACATTTATTTTCTTCATTTCAAAACTTTTTTCAGCAAGTTGAGTTCTAAGCCATTAATCAAAATATTACAAACTGTATTTTCAAGCAAAAGTACATTTAACAGTTTATTATTAAGTAAATTTGGAACTACATCTCAATTGCCAGTCATTAGAGTATTAGTAGATTGTTTAATATCTGCTAACATTTTATTCTGATGGTCCCCCAACTGCATGGGTGTCCAGACTTGGTCCTGGAGGGCGACTGTCTTGCAAAGTTTAGCTCCAACCCCAATTAAAAACACCTGAACCAGCTAATCAAGGTCTCATTAGGCATACTAAAAACCAGGCAGGTGTGTTGAGGCAGGCAGAACCGAGTTTGGAGACCCCTGATCTACTGACTATAAGTAACCTTGCAACAATTTCAACTTATTCTACTAATCCTAATCGTAACCTAACAGTATTAGCACTAACTAATACTCTAATGAGAGTTAGCTGACAGGTAATTGCAAATTAATGAAAGTTAGTTGACATGTAGCCTAATTGCAAAATTACCTACAGATAGTAGAATGTCTAAAGTGCACTACTGAAATAAAGTGTAATCTAGTAATCCAAATACTAAAACACATAATATTTTGAATTTGTTTTTAGTTTTATGTTTTTAGTTTTAATTTCATATTATTCAGCTTTCCTGTAAGTTCTAATAATTTTGTTGTGTTTTGTCTGTCACGTCTGTTTTGGGTTTTGTTTTAAGTTCATGTTTTCATGTCTTTTATTTTGTAAATTTTCATAGTCATGAGCCATTTCTCAATATGTGTTCTTGTCTGTACTTGTGTTCTTACAGACTTAAGAAATCAGTCGCTGGCCAAAGTTCACATCTAGCCAAGTATAATTTAATTTAAATCTCTGGATGTGTTCTTGATCCACCCCTTTTATCAAAGATGCATCGAGAGGTGACATGTGCGGACTTGAGACAGCCAGGTATCCCAGAATGCATCTCACACCAACCATTACTACTGTCATTAAAAGTAGTTTTAAGAGTTTTTTAGGCGAGAATTTACTGGTCTATTGATAAAGATCCTGTAGTGCCTATTTTAAAAATTTGATCTGAAGTTTTCTGAGTTTAGATCCAGACGATCACCCGGCACTTATGTACCCAGCCGAGAACAGCCTCTGCTAGAACTCTGCTAGTCCTTCGAACATTTACCGCTGGCTGTGATGTCTCTAGTGGTTAAACCTGAGATATAATTCATCTTGTGTAGGCTATATCTAATGGGCGATCTTTGGTCTCATGAATCTATAATTCGTTCACTGGCAGATCGTTTCATAAATTTAACTCGGTAACGTTACCATTATAACATATTTCATTTTATTGTAGCCTGAAATACACATACAGAGATAACCGGAGTAGCCAGAGCGAGTTGTCTGACGCTATTGAGTACCATTTGCAGAATCGCCAGACTTGCGTCCCTCCATCCTCGGGAGTCCGTTCTACTGAGTCAAACTTTCCAAGTCCGAACTTTGCGTGCTTGGTATTGAGAAATGCTTTTGGATCCTGTTTGTCATGTGTTTTCCTTGCTCCTCATGTGCGTAAGAGTCAAATGAAGTATAATTTCCAAGTAGGGCTGTCAAACGATTAATCACGATAAATCGCGATTAATCACGATTAATCAAATACAAAATAAAAGTTTTAGTTTGCCTAATATATGTGGGTGTACTGTGTGTAATTATTATGTATATATAAATACACACAAATTAATGTATATATTCAAGAGAAATATGTTATTTGTGTACAAAATATTTTTATTTATATATAATATAAATTAAATAAAAATATAAATAAATATTTATAATAAATATTTACATTAATGTGTTTGTATTTATATACACATAATAATTACACACAGTTCACCCACATATATTAGGCAAACTCAAACTTTTATTTTGTATGCGATTAATCGCGATTAATTGTTTGACAGCCCTATTTCCAAGGCTGTGCGTTCGACTGTGCACTAGTGTACGTGTAAAAAAACGAAGTATACCCAGGGCTTAAATATCCTAATTGAACTAAAGGCCTAATCCTGGTTAGGCTAAGCCCTGTCTGTGAAACCAGGCCAGAATGTGTTAAAGGGACCATCAAAATAAAGCAAAACCTAATTTTTATTCCAGTTTTAGTCATTTTAGAACTTAAACATTTTATATCAGTTAAAAAGGGCAACATTTTAGTTTAGCTCGCTTTTTCTTATTATTGTTTATAGATTTTATTTTAATTAATGGAAATGTTTTTAATAGTTTGTGTTAATGAAGACAACACTGACTTCAGTAAAGGTGATAATTTAATATATATAATATATAATATATATATATATATATATA